>NC_142928.1:65643999-65673999 GCF_046866305.1 Octopus bimaculoides
ATCGTGCAGTTACTGTTAATACTTCATTTAGAGAATTAACATTATATATATATAAATATATATATATAAATATATATATATATAAATATATATGTGTTTTTTCGGTTTCAATTTCTTACAAAATCAGTCCTAAATTTATAGCAATCAAAAGAAGATTAAGTCTATTTTCATAGACTTAAGATTTTTTAAGGTGGTGGGCCTGGTATTTTTTTGTTGTGAGACAGTCAATCTGCTAGTTATATGCATTCTGTATTGCCTTTGTAAGATCAGCCACCTACAACTCATCTTTTACCTTTTATTTTTTTTACTTTTGTTGTTGTCATTGCTGCTATTGTTTACCCCCAGGCCAACCTATTCGACCACACTTCCACCATGACTACCCTGTTTTTCTTCATAGTGCATCGAGAACTACTTCAGCACTCAAGTGTATGGTTAAAAAACAATGGTGGAATGTGAATGTATGAAATGAGCTACAATGATGGAATGATCTAAAATGAGTCTAATTGGGGCCAAGAAAGGAACTTCTATGTAGTCTACTGACTCATTTTGGCTCAGATTCCTTAAACTTCCTGTCATCATCAAATTTAATTTCTAATTTCTCAATTTAGGACATAAAATTTGTTGTAAATGATGAAATGGTCTTAAATTAAAATGCTAATTGAATCATTCTTATTTATTGGCATTAGGAAGGGCATCCAGCCATAGAAACCATGTCAAATCTGACTGGAACTTGGTGCAGCTCTCCAGCTTACCAATTCCAGTCAAACCATCTAAGCCATGCCACTATGGAAAGATGCCAGATGATGATAATTTAAATAACTCCTTGACATCAGTCTATTCAGAGCTGGCTGCAGATCTTCAGTAAACCCTACAGAAAAATGATTGCTTTTAAGTGCCTTGTTAAAGCTACATTTAAAACTGGCTGCTGTGTAACATATGGATGTAGTGTCTCCTGTTTTGATTGTTTGTGATGTAGAAGTTCAGAATAATAGTGTAACTGATATTAAACAATATTTTAACCATTGTTTATTTTGAAGTGATTAATTTTAAATGAAAGGGCCTTCCTGCTATCTTGGATTATAAGCAATTACATTCTCCATCAAATGAAATATTGCCACGTAATAACCCTAGTGTTGGTGGCAGTTATTCTTTGGCTGCCAGATCTACCCTGATACTCAGCTACCTATCACCAAAGATATTCCAGTTGTGATCATTACATAGGGCAACGAATCCTTGAATTGGTAGAGCATCAGTAAAATAACATGGTATGAATACCACATGTTATTTTTCTGATGCTCTTATATTTTTTGAGTTCAAATCCAACCCAAGTCAGCTTTTCCAAAGTTGATAAAATAAGTTACAGTCAAGTTCTCAAAGTGGAGGTCAATATAATTAACTAAACCAGTGATTCCATAACTTATTTTGTTGAGGGACATTTATCTAATTTTCCAAAATCTTGTAACTAGTACCTCTGTACATATTTTACAAACAACTCCTCGCTTTGCTAATTATGAATAAGACTTTAAATGAAACAAAATTGTTTTAGGGAATTTATTCACATAAACCAGAGTTCACATTTTTATATACATATTATAAGGTATACACATTGTACTTTTAATCTGATGTTGTTTCAATACAGTAAATGTATTGTATACTGATTTCTATATAAAAGAAAAAGTTCCAACTTAGCTTACTATAGCTGAAACACCAATGTCTAACAGCTCACTAATGTCATTCTGAGTAAGGTAATTTTTTTAAAACAATCTCTAAAGGAGAAATTTCTCTGAGACAAAATCCTCCCTCTAGCACTGTTCCACATTTATGTATACATTAGGATATACACATCATTATAATAATCTATTTTGAAAATGATGAATCTTTTTTTTTTTAATAAAAAGACATGATGTTATCTCAAGAAACCCCAAAATTGTTTGATGGAATCTCCTTTGGGAATCACACTATATTAAACCCTTGAAGGTGGTGTCCCAGCAGTCATAATCCAGTGACTGAAACTCTCTTTCCTTTGACTATATTATCCAGTATACACTTAATCTTTCCCCACTATCCGTAATTTATAAAAAAAATTTTTAATATTTTTGCTCTACTTCAACACATTCCATAATTATTTTTCAATGAATGTTTTTACAGGAAGCCAAAGCTGATGAACAAAAGATGGCTGCTCGTTATGCCAATGATATTGAAATTTCCAAAGCTCAGAGAGATTTTGAATTGAAGAAAGCCGCTTATGATCAAGAAGTAAACTCTAAGAAAGCTATGTCCGATATGGCTTACGATCTTCAAGTAAGTTTCTTTTTCCCATTCAATGTTATGGTTTGTTGCTCATCAGATATTTCTGAGTTATGCTAGTTTAAATTTACATAGGTATCTCACAGTTGTTATTGAAAACAATAGTAAGAAAATCTTTTGACTAAGAACAAACAATTCTATTTCATAATGACTTGTAAGAAAAATTTTTTCATGAAATCCAATCACATGATCTATGAAAGACTTCTATTTAGTCATGTACTGAGGTACTAAATTAGTCTCAGGATCAATTATGAACTAAGTAAAGAGCTTTTCATGACAAGTAAGTGATTATGCAAAGCTCTACTTTCAGCTATTGTCTCTTCACATCCATCTTTGAGGAAATAATCTTAAGAAATCGGGTCTGAATGAATATGGAAATTTGTTACAGATAACATAAAAGAATTTCAGACTAAAGAAAAGAGGGTTGGAACTTGTACAAGATAGGTAGACTGAAAACATGAAGCTAATCATAGTCAAAATAACCCACGCCAGCATGGAAAACAGACATTAAGTGATGATAATGTGTCATCATTATTATCATTTTACATTGGTTTTTCCATGTATATATGGGTTGAATGTGTTTTTTTTTTCCAACAGTCTCACCACTTGTTACAGTCTGTCATATCTCTCATGGTGTTCATCCAACCTTATTGTAAGAGACACTTGCCTAAAATGTCACATTGGAATTGAATCTGGTATCCCCATGATTGTGAAGCAAACAGCTTAACCCAATTTGGTCAGGGTTGCATCCACATATGTGGATGTGTGTGTGTACTCATTAAATGATGAAGCTGCAAAGAATTAAGAACTAAAGATCGTGTACTAAAGATTTATATTTCGGTATTATGTACAGTATAATGGCTGTAAGAGTAAGGTTTTCAGTTAATGACTAAATGGTTGTGGCTTTGAAAACATAATTAAATGTATTGTGTTGTGTACCTAGGTAGGTGCTTCAGTCTGTAGTCAACCTGACTGATAGTTTCCAGTCCTAATTTTGGAATTATACTGTTAACAGTTAAAATTTCATCTAACTGTAAAATCAGTTACTCCAACAAACAAAGAAACAAAGATTACTGTACATAGTGTATGTTAGCATGAATTGAGTGGATTGAATGTTGAAGTGAAACTCTGTTATATTTCATTGTAGGCTGCTAAGACTAAACAAAAAATCAAAGAAGAAGACATGCAAGTTGTAGTGGTTGAAAGGACTCAACAAATTGCTGTTCAAGAGCAGGAAATTATTCGCCGAGAACGAGAACTTGACAGTCAAGTCCGAAAACCTGCTGAAGCTGAGAAATATAGGTTGGAGAAGATAGCAGAAGCTAATAGGTGAGAAAACTATAACAAATGTATAGTTCACATGGTAAACTTTAAACTAAACAGCCTGATGAGAAATTAATATTTCACATATGGTAAAATAGGTTGTTTTAACATGATCAACATAGCTTGGTAAGCAGCATAACTTGGCAGAGATGGTAAGTTCCTGACAAAGCCAAGATTTCAATCCTGTGCTCAATTTTTTGGTCTTAGCTATTTTACTTAATTCTGCTGATGGCCTTTTGGGTGACATGGAACACTGCAACTTCCACTTATTTCAGCTTAAAACTAGGAGGGCTAATCGCTCATTAACAGATAGCTCTGTTCATGGTGACTAGGTAATTGACTCTATCAGTAGTATCCATCAATGTTTAATTATCTGTATTGACTTGAGCAGAAGAGAAATGGAGGCTTACAGTATTCACCTTAAGCTAGAGCCTCACAGCAGTTATTTCTCTCTGCCTCTGACATTAAATAAACCTGCAATAAGCTGCTGTTTCCCACCAGATGTCTGTCCCTGAACTGCTTAGTACTGTCAAAGATAAGGTAAGCTTCACCACTTTTTAGCCTACTCTCAGAAAAAGACAATGTGCACAGTATGCTGTAAACAATATGTATATAAGCTCAACTTAAACCTCAAAACAACCTTTACTGAAAGACTTGGTATGTTTATGGACACAACAAAGATGTCTGTATGTTGCGAGGTGTGATATGTAATTAAAATTATGTTGCTATTTATCAAAGCCTCATCATTTTCTATGTTACTGAATGTTTGCAATAAAGTACTTGAGCATTGCAAGTTCAAGTTTCTTCATATTCTCTCTTTAGATCCAGTTCCAGCCACAAATAGACATATGATTGTAAATGAGTGTTATCATCATACAAGTAAGGTTGTTAATTTCCAGTCTTTTGTGAAAAACATGACTAGCTATGAGGAAATATCACCTTTCTTGGAAACAGGTTAGGGTTGGCAACAGGAAGGGCATCTAACTATAGAAAATCTGCCTTAATGAATTCCATTTGATCCATGCATGCATGGAAAAGAGGATGCTAAATGATGATGACATCTTGTTTGAGCACATGATACTTTATAAAAAGTCTGTTCATTATGATGATACTGTGACAAAATGTGACTTAATTTAATTACATTAAACCTTACAGCATGTGGCATTTCTTGTGTATCCAAATATATTTGGTCTCTCAGTCTTTCTTCTGTTCAAAGTAGTGTGCAGTTCTGTGAACAAACTGAAGGCATATACATGTGGAGTGAATTGCTAAAAGGTTAAAGATTAATTAAATATATTTTGTTTCTTAGAAACCGGATTATTCTTGAAGCTGAAGCTAATGCTGCTGCTAAGAAGGTTGGTACCAGTTCTCTATCAAAATAGTTTGTGTTTGTGTGTGTACTTTTGAGAGAGACTGTGTGTGTGTGCATGCATGTTCCTTGATGCATACATCTTTTTGGGGGGAATGCATCCATCTTTAGAGTGCTTGTATGCTCCATATGGCTGATTTACTGTATATTCAAAGGTCTTCATCATTATAAACTGTGCCACTTTTCTTCTAATTCATTTAAATCTTTATTCATTGTTTGAATTAAATTTGTTCATATTTAATTATATATATATATATATATATGTCAGTAAATAGTGGGGTTGTGTTAACCGCACGTGGAGAAATAATAGGAAAATGAAGAATAAGGCAGAATGCTAAATTGGAAGCATGTTTTAATAAAGATTTCTAACTGGCTTTCATTGCGAAGCAAATTTTCAAGAGGGAGAATGAAAATGTTTTTTACAAAGAAGTACAAAATGAAGAAAATAATATATAAAAAAAAATTTATATAAAAAAATAACTATACCAATACATTATATTGTCGTTGAGCTTTTGAAGTTCAATGGTAGTTCATGTATATAATGGTTGGAAAAATAAGGATGCATGAGAATTGAGAGTTGTGTTAGGTTTAAAAAAAGGGTTAAAAGTTTGTGTTAAGCAGGAAGTGTTGTGTCAAAACAGGAAGTGTGTGTAAGGGGAGACAAAATGTTTTTAGTTGGAGTTATGAACTCTTTTTCAACAGGAAGTTCCTGTTGAAAAAGAGTTCATAACTCCAACTAAAAAGATTTGTCTCCCCTTACACACACTTCCTGTTTTGACACCACACTTCCTGCTTAACACAAACTTTTAACCCTTTTTTTAAACCTAACACAACTCTCAATTCTCATGCATCCTTATTTTTCCAACCATTATATACATGAACTACCATTGAAATTCAAAAGCTCAAAGACAATATAGTGTATTGGTATAGTTATTTTTTTTTATATATTATTTTCTTCATTTTGTACTTTGTAAAAAAACATTTTCATTCTCCTTCTTGAAAATTTGCTTCGCAATGAAATCCGGTTAGAAATCTTTATTAAAACATGCTTCCAATTTGAAATCTTTATTAAAACATGCTTCCAATTTAGCATTCTGCCTTATTCTTCATTTTCCTATATATATATATATATATATATATATATAGTCCTACTTATGCATGCATAGAAGACAGATGTTAAACAATGATGATGATGATGATATATATATATATATATATATATAAACACACACATACACAGAGAGTGTCCTAAAATTAAGGCAACCAACTTTTTTCAATTTTGCCAAAGCAAAATATTGTTATTTCGGATCTGAGCATTGCAGTGATAACGGAAACACAATTATGACCCTGCCATATTTATTCTATATGACCACCGCTGTTTCAAATCTCAGCCTCAAGTCTAGGTGAGAATGCTTAACATGCAGCTGTTCTTGTGGAATCAAAGCCCATTCCTGGCTCAGTTTTGCCTTCAGAGCATCGAGCGAAACGTGATGTTCTCGAGACCCTCGTCTCCAGAATGGACCAAACTGAAAAATCCAACTGGTTGAAATCAAAGCTTCTTGAGGGCTATACATCCTTGCCTATGAATAACAGAATTTTTTTCCTGAATCCAGTGTTGTGTCTGCTTGGAGTTGTGGGATGGTGCCAAGTCCTGTTGGAGACTCCAAGGTGCACCTTGAAAGTGCTCATTCACCCATGGAAGCAGTTCAGTTTCCAGAATGTTACTAATGTATTGCTGAGTGTTAATTTTAATACCCAAGGGCACAAAAACGGGGGCAGACCTTCCAGTGACTGTCACAGCCACCCAAACCGTAACTGACTGTGGATTTTAACGTTGATTTATGAGTCTACCCTTGACTTGAGCCAAATACGCTCCAAAGTCGGTCATTTCTGGTGGTTTACTGTCTGTTCGATGTCAGATTTCTTTTCATCAGTGAACACCAGTTTGGGCAGCATTCCTTCAACAATCTGACACAGGATAAGATGGCTTCTCTCCAGTCTCCTGGCTTTATAATCTTGTGTGAACTCATGACAGTAGATCATCTTGTAGGACCGGGTCCTGGGATCCTCCTTTAGCACTCAATACATCGATGTTCAGCTTATTTTTACTATGTCTTTTCTCGGTTACTTTTGATAGACTGAGGGGTTCACACACTTCTTTTTTGTCCAGGTCAACCAGCAATGAAATTTCTTGACAATATTCCAGACAGTTGTTCAGTTAATTTTAAACTTTCTTGCTATAGCTGTATTACTTTTACCTCCTTTGTGGAGGGTTATGATTGTTTTTCGGTCTATATCCATTATCTCATTTATAAATCTGGAATTTATTTAGTCAGAAACAAAAAGAAGACACACTAAGCTTTTATAATGATGTATGATTTTCATATCTTATCACATTTATTGATAGTTGTTAAAGCCCGAAACTTTGGTTGCCTTAATGTCAGGACGACCTGTATGTATGTATGTGTACATATATATATATATATATATATATATATATATATATATATATATATACACACACACACACACACACACACACACACACACACACACACACACACACACACACATATATATACACATTTATAAAATGTTATTTTCTCAGATGAAAGGCGAAGCTGAAGCTTATGCTATTCAAGTGAAGGCAAAGGCCGATGCTGAACAAATGAAACACAAAGCTATTGCTTGGCAGTCATATGAGGACGCTGCTAAAACCGATATGATCCTGGAAGCTCTTCCAAAGGTAAGCCACTCTCAGAACTATACTTGATGTTTAACGATGTTACTACATCATTTTAATTTATTTGTGTACGATAATTGCTTATTTAACACTACCTTGTTTAGTACTTAGGCATCTTTTGTGTGTTTGTTTTCTGTTTCTTTACTGATATTTTTTGTAGAATAATGTCACATTATTATTATAATTCTATACTAAAATATGATTTGCACTTGTACATACTCTCACTAACACTCAATTTGTTCACACAATTTCTTACCATCATGAATGGCAAACAGCCTGCAACTTCAAGTACTAAATGTTCATCATGTGTACAAATGAAGAACATCACACTGAGTGTAAAATTTCAAGTACCCAAGTAATTGGAAGCTGGCCATTGTCTCCGTATTTGGTGAAGTTTTAAACTAGGTCATATCAATGATTAGAACAATCATGAAAATGCTGACAAGATAACTTCTGCCACAACATCCTCATTGTTATTTGCAAAAAAGTGTGACTCATTCAAGCTGTAAATCCTTTTAAAAGTAAGATATGGTTGCTACGAACAAAGAAATGCAACACAACATGCCATTAATCCAATAATGAAGTTTCAGAAATAACATACTAGTTTGCTGAGGACTTTGCCTGGAAGCTTTGCAGAGAGGCAGACAAAAGTAATTTAGACAAAATATCCTGATTGAGTGGATTTATTTCTGAGAGAATATACAAAAACATGCAGGATGGCTTTAAATGTATTTTTCAAAAAAGTAAAAGTGTCAGCCTGGACCTTTCATCTCAGATGTTGCCACTTTTGTTGAATTTCTCAGTGCAGATTTTCAACTGAATTATTGGTCAGTAGGCCTGTGTATTCCTAATTGAAACTGATTAGTCTAACCTGTATCAGAATGTTATAACAACACCAGATCTTAATTAACCTTGTTTAATTTAACATTAGATTACAGTGTGTGGGGTTATCTAAAGTTATTAAGCGTTTAGATGGTGTGACAATGAGCCTCTAAACTTTTCCAAGTATTACTGTAATATATACTTATAAATAATGCTACAAGCATGTCCACTGTATGGTTAAGAAGTTTGCTTCGTTCATGTTTCCAGTTTCTGTTGCTTTGTAAGACATTTTGGCAAGTATCTTGTACTTTCTAGAATAGCCTTGAAATTTGGTAAATGGAAACCCTGCAAAACTCTGCAGAAACCCATCAAATAAACTGTACATGCCCTTGTGTCAGGAAATTAATCTATCACTCGGTTTAACAACATGTAACTCTTAGGTGACTTTAGTGAAGTTAACAATGTTGCAAACATTTGGATCCGATCTCTGGTCTGAAAATAACTTGATGTCTTGATACACTGCTTCCAACTGTACTAAACCAGTTTTGGAAGCCCTGCATAAAGTTAGAGATGTTGCTTTTCTGTTCCTGCTAGGCTAGCATCCAGTGTAATATTTTTTATAATAAACTTAACTCTACTTTTAGTATTGAATCTCCTCATCAGCACCTTAAATTATCAAATTATGAATTTCTAAAGCAAAATGTATTTTTCTGTCTTCCACTACAGATTGCTGCAGAAATTGCGGCACCATTGGCTCAGTGCCGTAAGGTAACCATGGTTTCTACAGGAAAGAGCGAAATCGGTGCAGCTAAACTGACTAACGAAGTCCTCCAAATCATGGAGAAACTGCCACATGTTATTGAGGGATTGACAGGTGTAAATCTCATCAGTCAGGTAAGTTTTGATATTAGAAAATAAAATGATTTATTCTAATAAGGATGAAATGACAGCTTTTCTTTTTTGAATTTATTGTTCCTTAGACCACCATATTCTATCTTGCACTACACCTGACTTTCTCTCGCTCTTTGTTTCTCTCTCCGTCTCCCGCCCCCACCTGTAGCTTGCCCGAACATGTTATCTCTTGTTTTTCCCACATCAACTGCATCATCATTACTGTCCTGTTATTGCTCCCTTCTTGCATACCGGTATCTCCTTAATTCAAGCACCATTGACAATTCCTACCCACCCACCCACCCACCCACCTCATCCACCCTTCAACCCTACTCAATCCTTACAGACGTTGCCTACCTCCCCTCTCCCATCTCCCCTGTCTCTCCCCTTTCACTCACTTCTACTTGCCTTGTACCTTGAGGTGCCACCCAGACATCTTACCATCACTATTTGTCTTCACAGCTACTACTGATTCATTTCTCTCTCCTAAATGTAAGTAGCCATGTAGCTCCCCTACTCCCCTACCCATTTCTGTCATACCTTAACCTACTAGCATAGAGACTCTTGTAGGCTTGCAAGTTTCAGGGCGATCTCTCTAGTGGTTGATATTAGGAAGGGCATCCAGCCTTAGAAACCATGGCATAGCAGACAGTACAATGCAGTCCCTGGACCCATCAGATCTTATCAAACCATCCAACCCATGCTAGCATGGACATTAAATGATGACAATGATTAAATTTTTTTTTTGTTTTGTTATTCTAATTTCCTTTCACAGCTGCTCAAGAATGAAAATCCATCTAAGAAGTTTACTTTGCAATAAAGTAGTTCCAAGATTGGTCCCCCTTCATGGTACTTTTGGCAAGTGTTTTTTAGCTTAAACTCAGTTCTTCCTAACCCTTGACTGAAATAGAGTAATTGGAAACTGCAGAAGATCATCAACTGAACCATATCTATTCCTGGATGGCTGACCTCCGCTGCCTACTTTAACAGCACTGCCACCTGGTCTTTGAGGTCCTTTAAGTGGATTGCGTCTTGTCTGCTGCAAGCATTCAGACCAGATTTTGTCTCTGGCAATAACCCAATATCTTCCTCTATTACAAGTTTAGGAGCCCTGCAAAAAGTTTGAGACTGCCTCTCGCTCTCTCTCTCTCTTTCTATAGCTAAACCATAAAATGTAATAGGGAAACAAATTATAGAAAAGACCTTTTCCTCCCACCTAGCTTACTTATCTCCAATGTGTTGGGGTTTTTTTCTGTGAATGAGAACACACAGTTCATTATGAAGAAAAGCTAGTCTATCTCAGAAAGTGTTGAATTCAGCTCTACTCCTCTCAAGATATAACTTGTCAATATTCCTACTCTATAGACTGGGTTATTTTGAGCAAAGTGTTATGTCTTTATGAGCATAATGTAAGGCTAGAAAAGGAGACAAAGTGCCTATCTCTTTGTTGGACTGTCCAGTATTGTATCTATTTGGTGATAGTAGTGTTTAGCCTAGGTCAGCTGTGACCAAGTGTTCCAGCCAATACCATCCTGTCTTTCAGACATAATGTATTTAGAATATCATTATCCTGTGTTCTCTAGTTGGAAATGGTAGGATGTGATATGAGGAAGATTTGGCTGCTATCTGTAGTAGGTTAAACAACCACTTAGCAGCTCTCTTACTGGCTTGCCTCTTTTGTCTGAATAGGTAACATCATTGAGACTGAACTGAAACGCACATGATAGTGATTGTTTTAAAGTTTAATTCCCAGCTTATACCAGAATGGATAGGTTCCCCTCTTGTCATAACTGGCACATTATGTTGAATCCAAAAATTGTGTCTGACATAGTCTGCAGTATAGTTATGGTGTATTTTTCCAGTTAACATGTGCTTTTTTCCTGCATGTTGTGAAGAATAATTTAATGTTAATGTCAGGAAAGGCATCTGGTTCTAAAACAGTGCTCCAAAAAAGTTTTGTCCAACCCATGCCGGCATGGAAAAACTGACATAACCATGATGGTGATTAGTCAGCTTAGAAATAAGACTGGTTGTATGAGGGTTTTTTTGTTTTGTTTTGTTTTGTTTTGTTGGGGGAGTTTTTTTGTTCTTTTTATATTGGCTTAAAATTTTGGGTCCTTCTCTTTATTTTACACAACAAAGTTTTAGATCAAGCACTTTCTATTTCTTGTACTAACAACATAAATATTATGTATCAATCTTATGTGTATATGTCTCAAATCTTGTGTGTGTGTGCGTGCGTGCATGCCAGTGTACCAATCTTCTGTGTCTATGTTTCATGCTCTTCTTTATGTATATGCTTGTCAATCTTTTGTGTGTATTTGTTAGTGTTTTCTCTATGTGTGTGTGTGTGTGTCAGTCTTTTTGCATTCATGTGTGTCAATCTTAATGTACATACATGTCAGTGTATCTATGTAGTGTATATGTCTGAACAAATATTTATGAATATCATCTTTATATTTTTCAGACAATGGCATCCTCACGTGCTATGGTGTAAACAGATAATGGTTTGGAGTTTTTGTGGTGCTTACCATGACAGCTCATTATGAAAAGTATCAGTTACTCTGGAAAAGTTCATCAAATTTCTTTTTCATTAATACTCAGAGAATCAGTGAACGCTGATCCTCCTCTGCCCTTTTTTTTTTTTTTATCATTTAGCCAGCTATTTCAAGTTATTTGATATCTGTAATTTGTTTTATTGGCTTTCTAAATATCTTTATATGAATTCATAAGCAAATCTAACTTTGCCTTCATTATAAAAATATTGTGATGAGCAAATGGTGTAGCTGTAAGTCCTCGGGTAAATGGGGATCATGTGTCGCCCAGCTTTCAGTTGCTGATTGAGAATGAAACAAATCTTTACTGATTCTGCTTATGTTTGTGGGAAAAGTATGGACATCACAGCATCCCATTTTCCTATCTCCCTTAAAACTGATTTCGTACTTAAGAAATTATTATTATTATCATTGTCATCATCTCATAATCACTGTATCTATTCAGTATTCTGTTATATTTTCTTTTAAACACCATAATTACAAATTATTTTATTCTCCAAAAGTTTATTCCATTTTAGAAAAGATTTCTTCAAATACATTTTTGAACATCCTAATTTTTTTGTTTTTCTTTTCAATAAAATGAGTATCATATTTTGCAAATCATCATTATTATTATTATTATAATTATGTTTTGGTAAATAAATTTATCACTATATTTTTTTCCCTAAGATCCTTGCCAGAGAGTAAAGAGAATTTCTATAAAATTTATTGCATTAGTGTTTAAAGAAAGGATTGCCACTTACATTTTATTTAAACATCATTGTCATTATTATTACTGTCAAACATAGATACCAGCCAAGTACTATTGCTTTTGTTTGAAACACACACAATTGTTGTCACAATAGTATGGCCATTGACCAGGAATACTAAGTAATCTTTACATAAAGTGGGGTCACTTAGAAAATATAACTTACATCACATCAACCAGCCAATACCTATGGAAAATGGTACAACTTCAGCTAGTGAGAATGGCAGTCTCTGTGATGGACCATTCAGACAGTTTTTGTTTCCTGATTCCACAACCCACTATTCTCATTGGCAAAGATCAACTTGTTTCTCCTATTTCCAGTTAAGTCAATTAGCCAAATAACAGCATCTTTCCTAAAATATCACAAACAAAAGTAAAATAGTTTTTGGCTGTATAGATTATATATATATATATATATATATATATATATACACACATCTTCAATCTTGTGTTGTCATGATATCACTAAAACTGAAAATATATTGGTTAATTTACATAATTAAACGTTTCCATTTTTATTTTATTCCAAGAATTTCGTAATATCCTATTTAATATAAGCAATCTGATGGAATTCTTGATAACTTAACCTTTGCCTCTTTGGAAAATATTTTCCTTATCTTTTAAATATTTCTAATATTATTTTCTAAAGAAAAAAACAAACTAAAAACTCTTAAATGTTACAGATGCTGATGATCCATTTGCTCTTTCAAGTATTTAGATAAGCTTTTTGTTTTCCTGTATTTTCTTTTATTTAGTCAAACATAATAACAGTAAAACAATCTATGTAGTATATATATGTATATATATATATATATTTATATATATTGGTTAGTTTTCATTCTTACTTTCACTAGTTTAATATTCTAAGGTTTTATGGGAGGGAATGTCCTTTTTTTTTTTTTTAATTAATTCTGCTTAAGAATAAAACGAATTCATCAAATTCTTTTTCTGTAGCTCTGTCAATATATCTTGTTGGCGGTAGCACTTGTTATTTATACAATAGTTGATGATTCTAAGAGCTTATCAATTGACTAATATTTCATTTGGGATAAAAATAATAATTTTGTTTTTATGAATTTGCTTCATCTCTTAAAACATCAGGCATAAATGACAATAACCATTATTTCAACTTGTTATGTAGTGTTTTATTAAATTTTTTGCAGAGTTTACACGAGTTATTCATTGTCTAATGAAATCTCTTCATTAATTATTATTATTAATAATAATAATATTATTATTATTATTGTATGAATCACTATTTTCATATACATTGTTAACTCAGCATAATTTTTCATCAGCTTTGAGTGTCTTAATTTGGAACTGTTTACCATCTTGGGTATGTCACTGTTTAACTACGAGAATGTTGAGCCTTCAACTAATTATAAACTTGTTTAAAATGCTTCAAGCCTATTCTATGCTTATGGCTACTAATTTCTCTCTGAATGGAAATTAAAAAAAACATGTTTATGTATCTAAAAATTCCAACTATTTAAAATATTTATGTAAAAGAAATATATAGCATTTTACTTCAATCTCAATTAAAAAAAAAAATAGATGATTTGCACAAAAAATTTCCCTGCAGCAATATTATGGACTATACGGAATATTAAAAGGAAAACTTTTTTTAACCATTTGATGTGGTATGCTTTTTGAGATTGTCCATAACTCTTTTTGTCTTTAAAAGTAGGTGTTCTTAGATAAATACTGTTATTTTTTTAAATTATTTGTGTTTAATGTCAAGTTTCCAATTAGCTACAAATAATGAATACAGAAATGTATTATGCCATTATTTTTTGTTATTGCATTTTGTTCCATGATGTAGATAATTTAAAATACCAACTCAACAATCTAGCGAAACAGCCCAATATTATATGGATATATATATTAAGTGCTGCCATGTTAGTTGTGAAGCTTAAGAGGCCATTGTTACAAACATAATGTTAGTTGATATCTTTGCAGTTGCTGACCTTCAACTGTTTCAGAATATTCTATAATTGTCACTGATTTGCTTCAGAATTTTCTTAATGCCAAAGATAAAATAAAGATTGGCCAATTAAAGTTGGTGTGTAGTGGGAGCTATATTATTCTTATTCTAATCAAAGCAAAACTTCTCTTAAGTTTTCTATGATTATAAAATAGTCATTTTTATTCCTTTATTAATAATTATTTATATTCACTGTTGATTTTTAAAAATTGATGCATAATTGGGTTCAATTATCAAGTTGAAGATAATAATTCATTTTAAATTGGACAGTAGAAATCAATAGGTCTCCTTCTGTTCAATTGTTTAGTTTCTCTTGACAGTTTTACCATCGAAGCTGAATTAACTTTTTTTTCAACTTGGATGGTTACTGCAGTCTCTAAAGTTTTTACAAAAGATTGTATATACTTTGCAGACTAAACTCAAGTGTGAAATTCTTATCTAACATATGAGAATTAATGTATGGCCTGAAATAATAACTGCTGAATCCTGTTGTTGCTATTTCACCATTAAATTCATTTGTATATATATATATATATATATATATATATATATATACTACTGAGTTGATAAATTCAACTGTTTGCCATACTTTAGTTCACCTACCAGTAAGATAATAGCATTTGAAGGTAATCAACTATTTAAGGTAACACAATATTTTTGAGAAATTTCAACTCAGTGCAAATTTATTTGAAAATTTCTTGTGCAGATACCCTTCAGTGCTATGTTTTATTGAAGCTGAATGAAATATGGGTTTAGTCTTCTGGTTGACAATGGAGTCAATGTATTGCTCAACAAAAATCAAAAGAACTCTCTGAGATTAGTTCAAATATAATATATATATATACATACACACAATTCTATAATAGTTTCAAAAGAAATAAGGTTTTATTGTATGCAAAAATGCACGTCTATAAGGTTAAGTATTTCTACAATCCCACCCAACTCCATGCTGTTGTATCTGTTTATGATCTTTCTTGTATTTTGCTCTTTGTAAAAAAAAAAAAAAAGCAAAAAATAAAAACTTTGTCTGGAAATAAATAAATTTTTTATTTTATTTTATTTTACTTTAAACTTCCTAGTCAAAAAAAAACACCCACCACCTTCGCTTGTCAAGATCATTTTCTCTTGATATAAGATAGGAAGGAATATAGTTTTACAAGATGCCCTTCTTACTACATCCAACCTTCCTATCAGGTAATTTCTTCAATGATGTAAAGGTATATAAAGACTGGTAACAATTTCTGATGTTACAAGGTTTTTTGGGGAGGGTTTATTTTTTCTGTAAACCACTATTTTAAAACTTCAAATCAGGGATAAATTTGTTTAATCAATATGGTATTTTTAGTCAGTTAGTTTTCTCTCTAGATTAGAAAACAAACTCGTACATCACAGCTATTTATCTATTCTCTGATTTTCATAGTGCTCTCACACTTTTATACAATCAATGTAGTAACACTGCTGGCTGGGTGGACAAAAATGTCAAAATAATGTAATGTGGGACATTCATTTTAGTTTTGAATTTTATACACATTCAGCTGAAGGGACAAAACTGTAATTTTAAATAGTATTTCTATTTTAAGTGCCTTTTTCATTATTGTTTATTCAAAAGTGCTGGAATAAAAGAAATGGCAGTATTGTACTAAATGCTACTGAGCTTGACATATCCTCTTAACTATGTATACAGATAAATATACTGATATTGATTCAGACAATTATACCTCTGCAATACAAATATGTGGCCTTTTTTATAGTTTATTCAGTGAACTTGCATTCAAAATTACCTAAACACTAAATATATATAATATATATATATAATACACACACAGTCATCTCAAAAGAAATAGACACCACCATTTTTGAAAGATACTTTGCTAGAAACAAAATATTTGATGCATTTTAAATACTTAATCGAGTATTTAGTAGACATTCCTTGTGCAGTTTTTGATGGTTTGATCCATTTTGGGCATCACATTGAATTCAGAAATTGTTTTCTGTAGTCTCTCTCCAAACAGCACGCATCCGGTTGAACAAATCTGCCTTCCATGTTGGTTTTTGTGGGAGGTTTTCCCACTATTCTGCTAAGTTGCCCCAAAAGTATTCAATGGGGTACATATCAGGAGACTGGCTTGGCCAAAGAGTTCTTTTGATTCTATTTTTTTCTCCTGACAGTTACTGCTCTTTTAAACTATGTGGCATGAAGTGCCATCTTCCATAAATAAAGTGTCATTTTTTTACCATCTGACCATTGAAGAAAATTGGGTAAAGTCCTTTGCAAAGGTTGGAAATGTATTTTACTGAGTTTATGTTGTCAATACACTCCACCACTTCTAAATGCTCCAGATTGCTCCCACACCATCACTGAAAAGCTGGTTTAAATCAGTTACAACTGTGAAATAAAGCAAACTCTTGATTAGGCAGTCTTTAGATCAATGCATATCCACTGTCAGAAAATAGTGCAAATCTTAATTCGTCCAGGAATGTGACAGTTTCCCTGAAACCTTTGGACCTCTCTACCATCTTATTTGCCCACTCCTTTAGTCTTTGAATTATTGCTGGTCAAAGAAGAGGTTTCCTTCTAGCTGTTCTGCCATAGTTATCAAATTGGTGGAGATACCTCAAAGAAGCACTCCCAATTCATTTGGAGTTGTTCTGCAATATCAGCTGCCTTACAATGGGTATTATTTCCAACAATCTGCTTGACAGCCTGGAAACACCTGTCAGAAGGCCCAGGTCAACCTGAACCAGGTTTCTTTCCTTTGCTGGTAAATTGTACAATCATTTTGTTAACTGTGCCAAAAGGAGTCCCAAGGTTTTATGCAATCATACACTGGCTAAATATACCCTCAGATTGACTCACAATACACTCTCTTTAAAAATCAGACAACTCATTCTCTGCTGTTTGTAGCATAGCTAATTGCTATAAGCAATTAATAAACTGTAGTCTGAAATGAAAACTAATACATCAAGTTTGATGCACCAGGTAGTGTCTGCACATAAAACTATGATAATGGGTGTCTATTTACATTAAAGATGACTGAGTGTGTATATATGTATAATCAGTGGAATTTCCTCTGTGAATGCAAGCCATGTAATTTATACCTGAGATATAAAAATTAATACAAATAAATTGAATTTTAACATGTTTCATTTTTATGAGACTGCTTCAAATAGGGCATGTACATGATATATGTACCCAGCTTCAGTTATATGGTTTTTAAACACTACCTGAATTAGCAAGAATCATCCCGAAGACATATCCAACCCATGCTAGCATGGAAAAGGGACATTACAAGCTTGAGATTAGTAACTGAAGTAATGCAAATTTAAACTCTTTTATTACAATAAATTGTCAACTCTGAGGTAAATAATATCGTGAGTGCTATTGTTTTAAGGCATAAACATGCATTAAAATTTTTGTTACATCAGGTACTGGTATAGCTTCCCGAAAGGAACTCAGATAAAATTATAGAAAGTGTTGTTAAAACTTACAAATTATTAATTTCATTATATATGTAACCATTTTTAATTTTGCTGTCAAGTAATTCTTGTATTGGTTTTGTGTATTGCTTCGTTTAAAAGCTGTACTAAATTAAATGAATTAACTTTGCATATCCAAGGTGCAGCTATTACTAGGTTTTAAGATATTTTATTGCAAAGTTGCTAATAGTAGAAGTTAAGATTTCTGGGCTGCCTTCATGTTATTGGATTATTTTGTTTGTCAGATATTGATTCCCCAGTCTCTTATACTTTAATTCAGAATTATAAGCTGGAAGGTTGAAATTTCGATTGAAAATCATTTCATATTGTGAGAAGGGCATTTAAGATTGAGTCCTTAGATGGGAGTGAACAATCTTACTGAAATTGTTTCTTGTTGCTAAATCAAAGTTATAATAGAAACTTTTTTTTTTTCACACTATCTCTAAATGCAGCATTTAAACATTTACATTACATTTCTAAGATTCATTCCAACTATAGCAGCTACTTTACACATATGGCTTCAGTTTGGAATCAGCTAGCAGCAACTCCGGCCATATCTAATTTTGTAACACTATCTAAATTATGTTTATTGAAGATTATTAGGCAAAGTGTACTTCTTATATAAACTTACTTGCAAACCTACTTTTATGTCAAACTAGATATCATATATGGTAAAATATTATTGAAGTGGTTATCAACAAATGAAAGCACACTGAATATTTCTATATAATTTAATTTATTGTCAGTATTATAAATGTAACAAGGTGGCAGAGTTGTTACTACACTGGGTGAAATGCTTAGTGGTATTTTGTCTGTCTTCACATTCTCAGTTCAAATTCCACTGAGGTTGACTTTGCTTTTCATCCTTTCGGGGTTGATAAAATAAATACCAGTTGAGTACTGGGGTCGATGTCATCGACTTACTCCCTACCCCAAAATTGCCGGCTTTGTGCCAAAATTTGAAATCAATGTTGTAATTGTAATGTCTTCAATTTTCAGTCAAATGATTTGCTGGATTTTTTTTAATATCCTGTCATAAGTAACGCATTCATTATTGAATGAAAACTTTTTTGCTCAGGAAATTTATATTTTGCACATACTCAATAACTGCATACATATATACATACATATATTTGTGGGTGTGTATGTATGTAATTACACATATATAATTAGTTACTTTCTAGATATTTATATCAAATCACTTGATAAATGAAAATGTATGGGTGAGCTGCTAATTACTATGAATTGATCTCTCTTATATTAAACCATTTTTAACTAAGGGCTTCATTCATTAGGTGTAAGCTATATATCAGATTGTTTTTAATCAAAGAAAAATATATATACATATTGGTGCTTCCAAATAATGCAGATATACACCTAATTTACATGACCAGCTCACATAAAATGTTCTTATTTCTTGGTCTTCTTCACACAAAAATATGCTATTATTGTAGTTTATATGGTAATACAATTATTCACCATTAAACACCAATTCCGTCAATAATTTTTTTTAGTCATAAATAGTTTTTGTTCCTATTTTATTTTTATACAAAGAACAGAAACCAAAGTTAATTATTACTCAATACAATATTTGAAGCTTTTAAAAAAAAAAGGGGGAAAAAAATCTTTTTATTTATTTATTGTGTTTTCTATATACAACGTATTCAAATTGTGTTGGTCATATGAAAAATCCGGATCTTTCAAATGTTAATATGGATACATAGATGCTGAATCTGCTGTGGCATATCTCTTTGTATTGATCATTCCTTTATATAAATAATAAAGTCTCTTTTTTTTTTTTTTCTTCTTCTTCCTCCTTTCGTTGTCTATCACTTGGTAATGTTACACTCAAATCATTTGTAGGAAGATTTCCTAACTATGTCTAAAATGCTGCTCTACTGCTGTTGTATATAATCAGAGAGTTAGTGCTGATACAAAACTGCTGCTAATACTGTCTGGCTCCTGGTTCTAATCTGCTAAAAAACTGAGCTTTTGCCATCTCTTACATTTTCTTTTTCTAAGTCAGTGGAGTTACAAATGGTAGTGTATTAAATTTAACAAACTTAATACTTAAAAGTATTTAGCTTCTTCCTGTTAGGGATTAGCTATTGCCTGTCATTCTCTCTACATGGTCAATCAGTTATATCATCCATGAAATAGGTAAGGTTTAATTTAAATGTGAACTTCAGAAAGAAATTATCTTTGGATCATATGGGTAAATGTTGGCCTGTGATCAAATGCTCTCTAACCATGGCAGCCCTATCTTTTTAAGATGGCTATGTGTGATTTAAGTGCGATTTGGTTGCTGTTTCTAGCAAACCATGTGGTCACATATAAGGTTCTTTCATGAGTTTGTATATTGAGTAAAGTTTATATCTCATTTATTAAACTAATTCTAGTTTATAACAATGTACTTAAGCTTGGAGGAACAGGTCTGCTTGATTTAGGGATAACAACAAAGGAGTTGGCTCTCTGCTCTGCCATCTATTTATTACCAAAATACTAAAGCTTAAGAAGTAATATCAAAATATTGGCTAGCAAACTCTCCTATTTACCAAGAGTAGAATGAAACGACTACAGTTAGTAGTTTTTCAAACAGTCCCCAAGAATACATCTTTTCGTTCAGTCTTAACTTAAGAAGCAGCCCTGTTTCTGCCAATGGAATGTGACAATTTGATGCAGCTGTTTGAATACTGATGTTTTGGCACTAGAGGAAAATGCATACATATGCAGAAATATACACATAGAGTAAGAAAGAGAGAGAGACATTACATATATATACAAACCTAACTAGATGTTTGTTCGCATAAACAGGGAGAGAGAGAGAGAGAGAGAGAGAGAGAGGCAGAGAACAAGTCAACAGTGGTGAACGTCTGTGCCTAAACATCTCATATCATTCTGCCAATCCTTTCATCATTACACAGTGGACTCAGAAACATGACTTTCTGCATAACAGGTGCTAGCAATATCACAGTCATCTTATTTCTCAGATGCTGCTCCACAATTTCAATTTTACAACAACCACATAGAAACTTCCAAAAAAAAAAAAAAAAAACACCAAAAGGTAGCTCATATGATATATAACTGTTGTATTCCTCTTGGGGGACTCGCAGAGAAAACACGAGTTGTACTATTTAGTTATCACATTTATTTATTAACTATAAACAAAGAACTCACTCACCGAATTGTTAGTTATCAAGAAACAAGAATGTTGTCCTCGCCATATATCTCAATAACCTTCAACCTCGACAGTCATTCAAAACAACAACAAAACAGGGACCTCAGACGAACTATATTGAAATATGGGACTTCAGACGAACAAATCTAACAGTCCATATAACAATAACACTATCTCCTTACATCAAATACAACATATGTTCAAAAGACATGCTAGTAACTAGCTACATGCTTCTACAGCATGTCCCAAAACTATTTTTTAAAATAGCAACGACATATTTTACAGGTGTTACATTCAATTAACTCAAATAAAACAATACATTTGATCCTATTTGGGTTATGCTAACCTTACCTGGTCCCTTAATTTCTCCACTTAGAAAATATACATTAATCTATGTTTGTACCAACACTCTACACTTAAAACAGTGAAACCAAAATTCTCAAAATGACAGATTACCTGGTCATAGAAAACGTATAGGTTGTTGCCACAACAAATTTCCATCCACAAAAGTCCTTCCTACATGTTCCATGATCTTCAATTGTCCAGGTACATCTACAACATCCCCAGACATGTGTACTTCTCCCTTAATCCTGACAAGCACATACACTCAACTAGTAACTTTGATAGCTCCAAACATTGCTGAGATACAGATCTGTGATGAGTACAGAAAACCAATAACTATTGCACTCTTAAGTTCACCTTGTACTGCTGCCACTAGAACATACTAGTTAGTGGCAGATGTGCAACATATCATTTCTGTACTTTATATGATAAACTACAGTACATCAGAACTAGTAAGAGCTTCAACATCCTGGAGGAATGATATAACCCAGTCATTTGACCCATTTCTTGTATGTAAGACCATGTATTGGAGCTGTGCAACAACAAACATACAGAGATGAGCTAATGCAGTCATTTGGTCTGCTTAGGAATAACAGCTAAGTCACCTTCAAATCTCACCCCACATTTTTAGATATAATCCAATGAAAGTAGAAAATGTTTGCAGACGAAATATGCCTGCTAAGAATATTCCATGGAAAACCAAAGACAAAATTGGTCTAAATCAGATTCTGAATTCAAAAGAGTGAGGTTTCTAATTAGTTAAAACATTTACTTATTTACCTATTCAAACAACTTACAGTAACTTCATACAACAATAATATATCCAGTGTAATCTAATTGACTAGTTTGCGCTCTGTGTCAGCAGTGATAATCTGGTAGAAGCAGTGGCCCAGGAACAAAATTTGCTTAGGGGGTGCAAACTCAGTTTCAAAATTTGGCACTACTGGAGAAGTGTGGATCCGAGTTCTGGGAGTGTGCATGTCACAAATTTACGCATGCACACGCGTTAGTCGTAAGTAGTCGAATTTAGCACACAGGGAAAAAAACTAGACGCTCGCTACTTGCTGTAAATGGGGAGTGGGTTATCCATCTAATACAAGAGGAAAATTGCAGATAAATTGAATAAAAACATGAAAAATGACAAAATGAAAAGGTGAATCAAGACTAAAGTTGGAGTTGAAAAAAAAGGCACTTACCCAGGCAGTGGTCAAGTTGATAATGGAATATTGAATGGTTGTTTTGTACTGAAAGAATTTTGAAGGGGTTTTATTTTTAGACTGGGGTCAAACGGTCAAATCCATTTAACCATGTTTTAAGTCTTTAGCAACACCAATTACAAAGAACTTGGGAGTGGTACTAAAAGATGGAGAGAAGTATTGACAGACAGAAACTGGGTGGGAGCTGTCTTCAATAATTCAAGTAATACTATATATTCAAAATTAACTATACATGCTGGTTTTGTTGTTGTTATTGTTGCGGCTACTGTTGTTATTGTCACTTATTTTTTTTGTATTTTGACGCTACTTGCTTTCAGAAGTTAGTGGTCCTAAACTCCCTAGGGAATTTTATGCCAGCTTCATCACTTTTATTTATTTATTTATTTTATTTTTTTCTTTGTTTTGAAACGAGGTCGAACTTAAGCATTTTATACCGATAGATTTTAGACACTTTTTTTCTGCAACTGGTAAGATTATGTAGGGGGTGCAAATTTTGATCTTGCACCCCCTGAAAATTCTAGGGGGTGCGGGTGCACCCGCTGCACCCCCTATTCCCGGGCCCTTGGGTAGAAGGTCTTGAAATGAAAACAAAAAGGCATCATATAGTTTTTAGCTTCCTGCTTTAAAGGAAGAAATGGAGAGTGAACTTGATAATTCAGACAGAGATTCTTCAACAAGAAGGGAGAAATTTTTCTTAGAACTTCGACAGCAGAAAATTTAAATTAAAAAAGATACAGGAACGCAAACAACAAACATTCTTAGTTTCTGTACATAGACAGAGGCATAAAGCTCACTTTGCACATAAGTGATCTCAGGTTCAGTCTCCTTGTGCAGCACCTTGAGCAAATGTTTTCTTCTATAGCTCCAGTCCAATTAACCTCTTGTGAGTGAATTTGAAAGAGAGGAGATTATGTCGAAGCTCCTCATATATGTGTGTGTATTCCCCCCCCCCCATCACCATTTGACAACTGGTGTTAGTGTATTGGTATCCCTGTCATTTAGTTGTTTGACAAAAAGGGACCAATAGAATAAGTGTCAGACTTTAAAAAGAAAGAAATACCAGGACCAATTCGTTCAACTAAACCCTTCAAGGTGGCGCACATGCAACACTGCACACACACACGTTTCTCCCACCTTTCTCTTTGCTTTCTGGTTGAAAGACTTATATCCAAAACATTAAACTCGTATTTATTTAGATCAAAATTACTGATTTAGATCAAAATTACGTTATATTTTGTTATTTTCCTTTCTGAGGTTTTTCCCTGTAAGCTATACGTGTGTAACGTGAAATTTGCAGGGGAAGAGAAAAGGGACTGCGAAACGCTCGTACTTTCTCTAAGACCATTAGATACGTAAATAAAATGAAATCATTGCAGCAAGAAAACGAAAAGATTATTAAAACGTCATTAAAGGGAATGTGTGCGATGAAAATCGAAGCATTATATATTTATGGCTGACTGAAATTAATAATGTAAGGGAGTTAACTCTGATCGCCTAAGACAGAACAGAAAGATTTATCAACTATAATCCGCATGATTTGCTGTGGAAGCTGCGATTATTTTCTTCTGTTGCTATTGTTGTTCTTGTTGTTATAATCGGTTGTATGGGATCACAAATATAGATTAATTACTGAAGCGTAATCTTGTAACATAGCGAATTTCAACTAAGCTCTATATGGAAGTAATTCCATCGTAGTCCGATCTGGGATTATTTATGACGCTGATACACAAACGGATATCCAAGAAAAGCATCCAGCTGATTGGCCTTGTAAGAACTAGTTTTTATCCAATCCTTAGAACCTCAAACCTCTGAAATTCACCTCATGTTAACATTTTTGCAACAGACTACAACTTGGAAATATTGGTTTCAAATGTTGGCCCAAAGCCAGCAATTTCGGAGGAGGGGCCAAGTCAATTACATCGACGCCAATACACAACTGGTACTTATTTTATCAGTCTCGAAAGGATGAAAGACAAAGCTGACCTTGGTGGAAGTTGAACTCAGAATGTAAAAATGGACGATATGCCGCAAAGCATTTTGCCCAGTGTGCTAACGATGCAGCCAGCTTGCAACCTTATCAACTTAGAAATATTGGTTTCAGATTTTGGCACAAGGCCAGCAAGTCCAGGGGAAGGAATAAATTGATCACATCAACCCCAGAGCTCAACTGGTACTTATTTTATCGACCTCAAAAGGATGAAAGGCAAAGTTGACCTCAGAACATAACAACGTACAAAATGCTTAGAAGCATTTTGTCCGACATGTCTACGATTCTGTCAGCTCGCTGCCTTAGATCAACTTCGAAATATTAACACAGAACACCAGTTGAAAACAACCCAAGAAGATTACAAGAGAACTGTTTCTCCCTCATTCAACCATTAGAAATGTCACTTACATTATAGCTATAGAAGGATAGGTTGTATTCCATATAATGTGGCTCTTCTCAGAAGGCTGTAATATCATCTGACAAGAAACTCTGTATAAGGAATACATAAAACAAGGTGATAACTTTAAATGTCCTTAATTGTAGCCACACTTATATATACACAAGCTGAATGATAAATGGAAGTGGTTGATAGACATTTATTCATATATCTACATGCATCTGCATGGGTTGTATGTTTGCTGTTAACCCTGGTGAGGAAGCTCACGAACAGCGATATGTTAGAACCTGTGCAATGTTGTTGGGGCTGTGTAGAGATGTTGTTGACAACGCTGGTGAGAGACATGATAGTGGTGACGAAGATGGAGGTCGCTGTAATGTGTCAGTGGTTAGACCTTAGAAGGTCTGGAACCAACAGACCCTGAGACTAGGAGGAGGTGAGTTTTGATAGCCAATGGTAGGCTCAAACAGAGTTTAGTACAGACAGTCTCACGTGATTTATTTGGAGGCTGCAATTGGTTGGGTTGCATATTGGCACACAATAGAGTAAGAGACAAACTGCCAATACCAACCAATCAGAGTGGTGGACTCAACGGGGTCCAAAACAGTACCCAAAGGTTAGCTGTTACCTGCTACATTTGTATGTATGTATGTTATAGAGAGAGGAAGTTCACTAGAGTTCGCTACGTAGCTTTGAAGAAATAACTGTTAAAATTGAACCACATTCTTCAAAACTCGCACTAAGAATAAGGACAAGGTAAAACTACTGCCTGCTTTTATAGCAAGTTGATGCAGGTAGTTTATCCCATCCTCCTCCAACTTTAAGTTCATGTGATTTAAAAACCATTTTATTTATGGGATGACTAAATATATCATAATACTTTTTAAAAGTTGATGTGTCATAGAGGTTTTAGTGACTTACTTAACATATGTATGCATGTGTGTGTGTGTGTATGTTGTATGTATTATGTATGTATGTATATAACTAACTGACACTGTCAGTTCCAATCAATCAAATCAATGAAACAGCCTGCTTACGGAATTAATATGCAAGTGGCTGAGCACTCTACAGACAGACGTACTCTTAACATAGTTCTCAAGAAGATTCTGCGTAACATGCCTAATGTGACAAGGCTGGCCTTTTGAATTGCAGGCACTATTCATTTTTGCCAGCTGAGTGAACTGGAACAATGTAAAATAAAGTGTCTTGCTCAAGCACACAATACACCACCAGGTATTGAATTTACAACCTTATGATTGTAAGCCAAATACTCCTAACCACTGATCCACACACACACACACACACACACACCCATACATGTACGTAGGTTTGGTGTAACCATTAGCTGCCTAGGTTAAAGGCTTGTTGGATACATTACATACCCTTGAAAACCACAGTTTTATACAAATCATTTCTTTTCAGAACAAAATCAAAGTAAAATATAATATTTCATTGTTCTTAATAGTTCATAGTTCATTGTAAGTTCATAACCAGTTCATTGATTTCAACATTAGCAATATTGCTAAACTTAATTCAGTTTGAATGACAACAATCAGATATATTTTTATTTCAGTTTTCTAATGTGCTGTGGCTGATAAAACTTGCAGGAAATTAAGTAAGAATAACATTGGTGGTCAACTTTGCTAGACTTCTTGGAATGGAGAAAAACTTGTCACTTCATGGCCCAACTGAAAAGCTGTGCTAATTGTAGAAATTCTTTTCAGTTTATAAAGTATCTAATCGTTTTTTGTACACCTTATTGTAAATGAACATTTGTGTAAATTTAAAGAGTCAGAAACGCTGGTTCATTATATCAGACATAATACCTAAAATGAGCTACACACATGATGTTAGTTATAGTGAACAAAAGACAATGATTATCCAATGATGTAATCAAGCAATTACATAAAGATACATACGAACCAGAAGTTATCATAACAAAAGATGCTTGGGTGATTTGTTCAAAGAAAGGAAACAACAGATGTCTTTTATAACAGAAACTCTTCTTGGATAACTTGACCAAATCACATTATGAATTGAGAATCTATGTGGTCAAAGATATAATAATGAGAGTAATGGGGAAAGACAAAGAAAATAGAATGCAAAAGAGAAGAGAGCCCTGAACATGTGTCTTTTGATTTGATAAATACACTTCTTTAAATTTGGTTGTCAATGATAGTGACAGGTGTTATTTTGAAGCAGTTAATCTCTTCAGTTTGGTCAACGGATATATAATTATTCCTTTCAATCGACTTAATGGTGACAAATTATAACAATGCATAACTGAAGCATAACTGTTAAAATATTGAGTAAAACGAGATGAAAGGGTTGGATTGATGCTTTGGAACCATCAAGATATCATTCTGGTAATATATAAATGACGCTTTCATAAAAACCTTTCATGACACAAGCCTAAAGGGTTCATTTGAAAATACTTCTAATTCTGAAGCGAAAGCCATTATTGATGCAATTTGCAAAGTCAATTTTGTGGCATATCTCGATATATTGCCTAACTGAAAAGCTGTACTAATACATACAAACATACATACATTCATACATACATACAAACATGCATACATACATACAAACACACATGCATACAAACATACATACATACACACAAACATACATACATACATACATACATACATACATACAAACAAAAATACCTTGTTGATGTTGTTGAAATTGCAATGAAGGAGCCTTGAATCTAGCTTAGAAACCAGATCTTTCTCTAATGGCAAGAAATCTTGAAATAGAACTGAATAATGGCATACATACATACATATATACATACATACATACATACATACATGTCAATGTATTAAGATTTTGTGACCACATGTACATAGGTTCAAACTTTGCCTCAGTCATTATATATTCATTTATATTTATAGGTGAAAATGCAAGCAAAATTCAATAGGGTATTAAATACCACTTACTATAAACAGAGATATCGCTCTCGAACCACAAATTACTCACTATTAAAATACTCACGTGAATGCAACAAACATAACAGAAATAGGCTTACCTTGAAAGAACTACAGAAATAAAGAATACATATATTCCAAGATCAGTTGATTTTGCTTTCTAATACCCTACTGAACTTTGTTTATATTTTTACCTATAAAGGTGTAAACTTGCTAGCCACTTTATTATTATCGTTATTATTATTAATAATGGTAATGATATTCAATGTCATTTATATTTATTTACTTATTTAGTTTATCTTTTCTTGCCTAAACAAGTCACATAAAATTGTAATAATAATAATAATAATAATAATAATAATAATAATAATATAGATTGAAACTATAAACCACCTAATTTCAGGGTGTAGAGTCTTAGCACCTGTAGAATATAAAGCAAGACATGACAGAGTCGGCCAGTATTTACACTGGACAATATGTTGGCATTATAAAATCAAAACCGCTGACAAATGGTATAAACGCCATCCTGAATCTGTGACTGATGGAGAAAATGTGTCAATTCTCTGGGACTTCCCCGTACATACTGACAAAACTATAAAGGCTAATAAACCGGATATTATTATAAAAGATCAGACAAAGAAGATGTGTTTATTAGTTGACATGAGTATTCCTTGCGATCATAATATAGTGGCGAAAGAATTTGACAAGATCAGTAAATATAAAGACTTGCTAATAGAAATTGGAAAAATGTGGCACCTCAAGGCAACTACCGTACCAGTGATTGTAGGATCTCTAGGAATGATAAAAAAAAAGGTACTGAAACCTATTTGAAAATGATACCAGGTTTACTATCCCTACAGGAAGTGCAAAAAATCATGTTAACTGGAACGACTCATGTACTGAGAAGAGCATTATCGCTATGAAAACAACAACCATTCATGAATTTGTTTATATTATTAATTTTTTTTTAATACATATTTTACCTGTGAATTTGCATGTGTAAACTGGGAATGCATACAATGAGCTTCTCTGCCCCAGGTGTACGGAAAACGCTCAGCGAGAAATGGAAGAAAATTTTAAGAAAGAAGGAAAAAAAAACAACATAATAATAATAAATAATAAATTTATTAATCCAATTTACATCGAAATTTTTTTATTGATTACAATAAGTAAAGATTACAAAAAAAGGTCTTGTTTTCAGAAATTGCATAAAAAATCAGATTAAGTCTTTTGGCAGCATGGCTGATTTGGGCAAGTTGTTAGGAGGTCAAAAAATAAAAAATAAATAGGTCAGTAATTATAAAAAATAAAAAAAAGAAACATCCTTTGCATGCGAGCAAGGTGGTCAAACACATATAAAAAGTAAATCTTTTAATGTCTGGAAATATAAAATATTCTTTTCCACTCTAGTCACAAGGCCCGAAATTTCTGGGGAATTGGGGGAGCCAGTTGATTAGATCAACCCAGTATGCAACTGGTACTTGATTTATAGACCCCGAAAGGATGAAAAGCAAAGTTGACCTCAGCAGAATTTGAACTCAGAACATAAAGACAGACAAAATACCACTAGGAAGTATAAAATATTTTTTTCTACTCTAAGCACAAGGCCCGAAATTTTTGGGGAGGGGGATCAGTTGATTAGATTGACCCCAGTACTCAACTGGTACTTAATTTATCAACCCCGAAATGATGAAAGGCAAAGTCAACCTCGATAGAATTTGAACTCAGAA
>NC_142928.1:65678999-65758999 GCF_046866305.1 Octopus bimaculoides
ATTTATGGAATTTTAATTTACTGTCGAGTGACTTTTGGCCAACACACATACATATATACCTACATATATATATATATATATATATATATATATATATATATATGATTTTATATTATTAATTCATCAATAATATATTTAGGAAATCAATATTTAGTATTTCAAAAGATATATATCCAACATAACATGGTAGCATAATAAATTTAAAAGTTTAAAACATAAAAATAAAAATACGGAATATAAATATCGATACATATAAAAATCTAAAAATAGATAAATATATGTTTAAATATATATGCGTATAAAAATTTATGTGTAAATAAGCATGAATATTATACTTTCAAAAAATATACCAATTTTTATATAAATAAATATTCAATAATCGAAACTTCAACAAAGGAGAAAACGAACAAATTTTACACACTTCAGAAGGACTAACGTGAAAACTTATAAGAAGGACAGTATATATTATTATTTCTAATTTTTAGTATTTTTAATTTTAATATTTCAAAAACTTTAATAATATATAGGTATATAAAGGGTTCTTAATGCATCTCTGAAGAACGGAGTTACTAACAATAAGATGATCTTTAGATCACTTTGCGATTGTAGTAATATCCGTGAAACGATCGTAAGATATTTTATTCTTTTAACTTTAGGTTTCTTTATATTTTATAATTTAGAATTAATAATATTCATGCTTATTTACACATAAATTTTTATACGCATATATATTTAAACATATATTTATCTATTTTTAGATTTTTATATGTATCAATATTTATATTCCGTATTTTTATTTTTATGTTTTAAACTTTTAAATTTATTATGCTACCATGTTATGTTGGATATATATCTTTTGAAATACTAAATATTGATTTCCTAAATATATTATTGATGAATTAATAATATAAAATCACATATATACACATTTATTTGCTCAAGATAATTGAGCACTCAACATAAGTTCAATTATATATTCTTTTAGAATATTTCTTTTAGAATATTACTTATAAAAGTTATATATATATATATATATATATATATATATATATATATATATATATATATATATATATATATATATATATATATATATATATATATGTATATATATATATATATATATATATATTATTTGCATTAATAATAATAATTACATCAAAAAATACCTTAGAAATGAAAACCCTGATTCCAACTTTCCCCAAGACACCTGATGAAGGTTGGAGGGTATATCAGCTGAAACATTGTGTTAACAACAATGAGGACAAATATCCGTCAAATGTAAATAACATAAATAATGTATGTAATTCCTCATGTCTTAAGTATAGAACTGTATTATATATATATAATATATATATGTGTGTGTGTGTGTGTGTGTATAAAGAATAAGGAGAAAATGGAGAAGTAGTTAATAAAATTATTTATTAATTATAAAATATGACAGCATCTCTGGCAGCTGTTTCGATTCGGAAATCTTTAGATAATTAATTTATAAAATTAAAATCATTATAAGATGAATCTCTTCAGATATAGTAAGGATATACCAATTAGAAATACATGTTGAGATAACTGCTATGAAACTATTAATGGTGGTGGTGGTGGTGGCGGTGATGATGATCCTTTGTACAGCACTATTACCTGCCGAGACTATTTTATAGTCTCACACAGATGCTGCCATCAAGAGGAATTCTTGAGTGACTAGACACGGTCATTCGCGTAGGGGCTAGGAGGATTATTCATCTCCCGGATACCACTTCCTCTTCCTTTTTGTATAGCAGCCAGTGTGATGGTGGATTAAGTCTTCACCAGATAGTGAGACTGATCCCTAAGTGTGTCATCCGCCATAATCTGCACCTGCTGACATCGGGTTACGTCTCCATTAGAAAAATTGTTGATTGTGCAGGACTAGCCGAACAGAATCAGCAATTAGTAACATCCTACGATTTGCTCAATAGATGTTTGTGTATATGTTTGTGTGCATATGTGTATGCATGAGTGCACATATGCACATGTACACACACACACACACACACACACGCAGATGTACATACATATGCATTTCTTCAATAGATTCAATGCTAACATTGACAGCCACTGTTCTTTTCTAATCATAATGAATAATTATTAATCATTACAAGCATCATTTATTTATACTTCCTATCTGCTACCTTTATTGCAGGATCGTGCTGACTTTCTGGTAACAAATCCAAAGACCGTTTACAAAAATAACAGACCTCTATACACACGATATGAGATCATCACTAACGTAGGTGTTAGTATTTTGTAGATTTATTTTACTTTCTCTTATGCTTTTCACTTTTCTACCTTTACAGTTTTTCATCATCATCATCACCATCATCATTTAACATCCACTTTCCTCGCTGGCATGGGTTAGCTGGTTTGACTGAAACTGGTAAGCCAGAGAGCTGCATCAGGTTCCAGTCTGATGTGGCATAGTTTCCAGAACTGGATGTCCTTCCTAATGCCAACCACTCCGAGAGCGTAACGGGTGCTTTTTCTTAAAAGAAAAACATATCTGGTGCTGGTACTCTCTGTAAAGTGGTTGGCACAAAGAAGGGCATCCAGCCATAGAAACTTTTCTGAAGCAGACAGTAGAGCTTAGTACAGTGCTCTATCTTGCCACATCCTATCAAAATAGCCAACTCACGCCAGTATGGAAAATGAATGATACATTTATATTCTCCTCTCCTACCATGATCTCTACCCATTCTGGTTGAATATTCCATGTGTCAACATATACAATAATGTAAACTTTCTTTTAATCAAGATATCCTTGGCCTGAAGAGTAGCCTGCAGTATACACCTCACTTGAGTAGTTACCACTTCCGAGGTTCCACTCGTTATAAAACATATGTAGCCTAGGTCTTATCAACTCCATTCTTTAACTCTTGTATTCTTATGCATACACTTGGCAACCCTGGTTGCCTACCATGAAATATAAAAAGAACTTTTTTCAATTTATTGTACTTTGATAAGAAAAAAGTTCACAACTTTCCATCGCAATAAACCACTATTGTCCCTGGAAGTTGGTTTTTATATTTACTACAGATTACTTGAAGCTAACTTTCTTCCTAAGCCTCGATCCTTGGATCTTATGTACAGGGGTTGGACAAAATAATGGAAACACTTTAGAATTTCAAACAAATTTATTTTAACTCTGGTCCCTCTCTCCTTGACCAGCCTAACTCCCCCCCTCCACCACCCCACTCTATATAAACTAGCTCATTCGGATTCCACTACTTCATTTTAACCACTCCGCCAAAAGAATACAAATCCAGAAGATGTTCAGATAAGAAATCTTGTTTTTTTTTTTTTCAACTTCGTACATCTAATACCTCTCTTTCTGTGCAGATCATAATCCCCTTATTAGTTCTTTTCATTATTCAATCTACTTCATTACCTATGTAAACATAGTTTAAACTTGTCTTCTATGCTGTTATGTTTTAAAAACAAACTTAAGTTCTTTTCACACACATTTACTATCATCACTTATTCATTAATTTAATTTTGTCACATCATCACTTATATCTCTAATTTTGTCACAGATTGGCTGACTGAAAATTCTAAGATTTTTCAATTATATTTCACTATTATCATCATTTGCTGTTTCATTAAATCATGTTACCCCAAATCCCAAAAGAATATTTTTCTCCCTCGTGTTCTATCCTTGACCAGCCTAACTCTGGTCCCTCTCTCTGTCTCTCACTGTCTCTCTCTCTGTCTCTCTCTCTCTGTCTCTCTCTGTCTCTCTCTCTCTGTCTCTCTCTGTTTCGATAACCAGATGTTCTTCTCTAATTTTGCTATTTCATAGTACGCCTGCACTCCCACCCCCACCACCTGTACCGGAAGTCCCTATCCTCTGACATCTTTTGGTTGTCTCCCATGAACACTTCTAAAGGCTTAACGCCATCCCCACCCCTACTTAGGGTTTATCTCCTATGTAAGGTAGTGATCATGTAGCGCATAAAAATGATGGTGTAGTGTATGCAGGTTGAAGGCTATTGTTTGTTTATGAAATCTGCCAAATGCAAGCTTTCTTTTCTGGTACATGACGCTGCTGTCCCCCATCCCAGGGTCTCATGGGCCCACACCTCCCAGCACCCTCATCGTTGGCACACTGAAAGGCAAGTCTGGTGAGATTATTGAGATGCATAAACAGAGACATATAGATTTGTGCTGCATCCAAGAAGTAAGGTGGAGAAGAGGTTCTGCTAGGTTCCTCACAGGAAAAGAACATAGGTACAAGATTTTCTGGGCAGGGAACACTGACGGAGTCGGGGGCATTGATATACTTCTTGCAGAGAAATGGGTTGATAAGGTAATCGAGGTAGTCAGAGTCTGCGATAGAATACTTAAGATTAGATTAGTGCTACATCATGGGTTAGCAACCATTATCTCGGCCTATGCCCCTCAGCCGGGGCTACCTGATGGACAGAAAGACCAATTTTATGACACCCTCTTGCTGACTACCTCATTAACTAATGACAAGGACCTTCTCTTTGTGGCTGGTGACTTCAATGGACATGTTGGACAACATGTAGGGGGCTTCCATGGCATACATGGAGGCTATGGTTTTGGTTCCCACAATGATAAGGGAACCAGGCTGCTGGAGTTCTGAGATGCAAATGATCTTATGGTTTGCAATACAAACTTCAGGAGGGACCAGTTTTCCGAATTAACAGTACCTTGGTAGATAAAGTAATTAAGGGTATGAAGACAGGGAAAGCCCCCGGCCTATAAGGAATCACCACAGAGATGTTCAAAATATCTGGCAGTGTTGACTATAGCCTAGTCACCTGTATAGTTAACCAAGTGAGACTATAACTCATGGCCTATGCCAGTGGTGTATAACCAGTCCACTTATGAGTACCTTTCATTCATGGGACATTAAACTTTGCTTGCGAAGACCTGCTGAGGCAAGTGAAATCAAAATCACTGACATGGCCGATGACAGTACCGCCTAATTGGCACTCATGCCAGTGGAACGTTAAAAGCACCATTCGAGCGTGATCATTGCAGGGTCACTGACTGGCTCCTGTGCCGGTGGCATGTAAAAAGCACTGTTTGAGCATGATCGTTGTCAGCGTCATCTTACTGGCACATGTGCTGGTGGCACATGAAAAACAACATTCAAGTGTGATCGTTGCCAGTGCTGCTGGACTGGCTCCCGTGCAGGTGGCACATAAAAAACACTTTTTGAGCATGGTCGTTGCCAGTACTGCCTGACTGGCCCTCATGCCGGTAGCACGTAAAAGCACCCACTACACTCTTGGAGTGGTTGGCGTTAGGAAGGGCATCCAGCTGTAGAAACTTTGCCAGATGAGATTGGAGCCTGGTGCAGCCTTCTGGCTCGCCAGTCCTCAGTCAAACTGTCCAACCCATGTCAGTTTGGAAAGCGGGCATTAAACGACGATGATGATGATAATGGTGGGTAGGACCACTTTTGGCAGTACTTACAGCTTGAATTCTATGAGGTATGGACTCATACAAAGTTTGAATTGTTTCCAAAGGAATTTTTGTCCATTCATCAGCTAAAACAGTCTCCAGTTCTTGTAGTGATGATGGTGGAGGATATCGACTCCTTACATGTTTTTCTAAAATGCACCATGAATGTTCAACAATATTGAGATCTGGGGACTGTGGTGGCCAGATAAGAAGTTCAACTTCACTAGAATGTTCCTTGTGCCATTCAGTGACAACTTTAGCTGTGTTAATTAGTGCATTATCATCCTGAAAGATTGCGTTTTCCCCTGGAAACAGTTCTGCAACCACAGGATGAATTTGATCAGATAAAATTCTTAAATAGTCTTGACTATTAATTCTGCCATGAAGGGAAACCATTGGGCCAGCAGATTTCCAAGATATAGACCACCCCCACCCCGCCCCAGATCATCACAGATCCTCTTCCATGTTTCACAGTTGGAAGAAGGCGATTTGGGTCAAATGCTTCTTTTGACTGTCTTCACATGTATACCTGGCCAGTGGTTGGAAATAAGGTAAAGGATGACTTGTCCAAGAAAGTAACATTTTTCCACTGCTCTAGGGACCAATTCTGTAGGTTTTTACTCCACTCTAAACACTTTGCAATGTTTGTTTTTGAAAGTAGTGGTTTTCTGATTGCAGCTCTCCTGTGAAATCTGGCTTTGTGCAGCTCCCGGCAAACAGTTTTGGTGGAAACTGGGTTCTCAAGGTGGTCATTAAGCTCTACAGTAATTTTGGGAGCTGTACTTTTGTGATCCTTTCTAACAATTAGCATAAGAATCCGACGGTCCCTATCTGAAAGTTTTTATTTTCTTTCAAAGTTTTGTTTCAGCGAGGAGATTTCTCCCTCTTTCTCAAAGGCTGTCATTACTTTCGAGACGGTACTTCTTCATAAACCAAACATTTCAGCTGTTTTCATTACGCTAGCACCTGCCATATGAGCACCAACAATTTGACCTCTTTGAAAGTCCGATAGATTCGATAGATGATATCTGAAAAGAAACAGCAATTTTAGCAAAACATATTAAGCAACACTAATAATAAATCAAAAAACAAAAATAAACAAGGTTTTGATAGTTTTATAGATATTTCAAAATTATGATGCTATGATGCTAGGTGTTTCCATTATTTTGTCCAATCCCTGTATATATATATATATATATATATATATATCATCATCATCATCATCATCATCATCATCCTCATTTAACGTCTGTTTTCCATGCTGGCATGGTTTGGACAGTTTGACTGAAAATTGATCAGCTTGGTAGCTGCCCCAGGATCCAATTTGATTTGGCATAGTTTCTACACCCACTCCAACCCACTCACAGATAGCCATCTCTGATAGCTGTGAGCAAGAATGTAGTCAGGGAACATCTTTACTGCAAAAATCAGACACATCCACTCAATATTTCGTCAGCCTTGACTACAGAAAATAATTTTATATACCAAGTTATATTTTGCCAAAGAGTGTCATGTATGTAACAATTTTTTTGTTGATATACGTCAAGTTTATTGAGGCAACATGACTTGCAGAAAATATCAATTTTATTTTTTGGTAGATGTTTAACATCATTACTGAAAATAACTATAAAATTTCAGTTAAAGGGTTAAATAAAATAACGTGGTTCTGGTTTCCCTTCACATAGGAAAAGACAAGGTCTTGTTATTTACTAGAACATGTGTTTTGATGCATAGAATTGGTAATATTACTTCAGACTTTTGATAGATAGGGCTACTTAATCAGCTCTGACTTGAAGTTAAGCAACAATAACAAAAACTTGATGTACCACTGTTTTTCCCCCTTGTATTTTCTATCATTTCAATAAACTATAAAAGTTGTACTCACTTTCCACTCTAACTCATTCAATGCAGTAGCCCTTTGCTTCCTTTCACTGTCCTTGTTGTATTTTAGTCTTACTGAATCCTGATCTTACACCCTTCCTTCCAAGAACTGCAATTCTCAGGTATTCTCTTTCCAAGCATATTTTTCATGTGGGCATTAACTTACAGACGTTCAATCAAAACATCAACGACATCAAACTTCACAACCATAGGAAGCTTGCTCACTCTTTTCATTAACTTATAAAAGAGATAGCAGTTCTGTTACCTCTTTTGCTTAGTGCCCATAACCAACAAATACTTAACTCTCAAATGGCTCAGTCTACTTAGCTTTAAATAAGTACCACCAGGTAAGACTCACTTAGTAGAGTAAGCAATCGCAATGCTATAAAGTTAGTATATGCTTCATTAGCATAAGCACTTTTGGTTTCTTATTTGTGTGTGTGTGTAATAAAAGAAGTTAATGGAGTGCCATAGCAGTGTGCTGTGAATTGAAAAGGTTGAAAATACCGTTAATGAAATACAAAGCAGATAGTTTCATGCTATTTCATACATTTTATTTTATATTTCCCAGAATGCAAGTTCAGCTTTTCCTCTGAGGTCTTCAAGAGGAGTATATCGAAGTTTCAAGGAATTCAAGTGGCTTCGCAGAACTCTTCGTTGGGAGTATCTTACCTCGTATGCAAAACATTTAAATTGTTCTTTTTGTCTGGAGTTTTTAATGTATGTTGAAGAAATAGCTTTTGTTCTTGTGATTGTTGTTAAAGATGTTGTTGTTACTGGTGTTCTTGAAGTTTAACTCCAGATCAACCTTAATCAAATAAAACTATAACCAAAGACATTCCATTTATAGCCATCCCATCTTTTTAGGTTAATATATAACTATATTACTCTTACTCTTTTACTCTTTTACTTGTTTCAGTCATTTGACTGTGGCCATGCTGGAGCACCGCCTTTAGTTGAGCAAATTGACCCCAGGTCTTATTCTTTGTAAGCCTAGTACTTATTCTATTGGTCACTTTTGCCGAACTGCTAAGTTACAGGGACGCAAACACACCACTATCAGTTGTCAAGCGATGTTGGGGGGACAAACAGACGCACAAACATATACACATGCACACACACATATATATATATATATACATATATACGACGGGCTTCTTTCAGTTTCCGCCTACCAAATCCACTCACAAGGCTTTGGTCAGCCCGAGGCTATAGTAGAAGTCACTTGCCCAAGGTGCCACACAGGGGAAATGAACCTGGAACCATGTGGTTGGTAAGCAAGCTACTTACCACACAGCCACTCCTGTCTAATGTGTCATTTCTTTATTTAAAATAGTATGGTGTGATATGTGGAGAATTTGACTCCTATTTCTAACAAACCAAATGACCACGAAGAGGCTACTTCTTTGACTTATAATTAGAGATTTTAAAAGTATGTGCATGTGTTAGGGTGCATGTATTTCCATGTTCTTGCATGTGTGTGCATATAAACGTATGTTTTACAGCTGTGATTGTGGTTGTTACAGTCAAAATATACCTAAACGTGTATGTGTGTGATTTGCTGTTATTGTTGTTGTTGTTTTTTAAAGGTTGCAAGCTGGCAGAATTGTTAGCATGCTGGACAAAGCCCTTAGTGACATTTCACCCATCTTTACATTCTGAGTTCAAATTCCACCATGGTCAATTTTGCCTTTCATTCTTTCAAGCTCAATGAAATAAGTGCCAACTGAATATTGGGGCTGATGTAATTGACTAACCCCCTTCCCTCATAAATTGCAGCCCATGTGCCTATTGTAGAAAGGATTGCTGTTGTTTAGTCCCAGATCAACCCTGAATGAAAAGACCAATCAATGATAATAATGTTGAGATATTTGTATAAGGTCAATGTTATATTTGTTGTTGTTTTTATTGTTGTTTAGTTCTTGAGACAGAATTGAAAGAGCAGAACTATGATTAAGGATCCTCCAGCCATGACTATCCCAGTCTTGTTTTAGTCATTTGTATGATAGTATACCTAGAACTACATTATCCAGTTCTTATCAGCTGGTGTTCACTCAGCAGACTGGGTACAGATGTGGCTGTGTGGTTAAGAAGTTTGCTTCACAGCCACAAGGTCATAGGTTCAATCCCAATACAAAGCATCATAAAGGAAAAAGCTCCTTCCTGAGTCATAGGAGCTGTGTTCACAGATTCTCCGACATGAATACTCCCTACTGAACAGAATAGCAGTCCATCACAGGAGTACTCGTTTTTGTCTACTGAGTGGACAAAAAGCAACATGAAATGAAGTGTTTTGCTCAAGAATACAATGCATTGCCTGGTCCAAGAATTGAAACCACAGTCCTACAATCATGTCCAACACCCTAATCAACAGCTTAACCACTCAGCCATGCACCTCCATACCTTCTGAGTGAAATTCAATGGATTCTTATTTAGAAATTAAATAGAAACCCATCAGGAGGAATGTAACTGTAATTCAAAGGCACAGGCTGTGTGGCATTGATTCTGTCTGAGAATTGTTATAAGTACATGTGACATGTGACTGTGGAATACTCAGCCACTTACGAGTTAATTCAGGAGCAGGTAATTAAGTTGATCAATTAACTAAATCTTCATTATTGAATGACAGAGATCCACCACTACTGTTTGGGTTTCAATCCTACTGTGTGGCACCTTGAGCAAATATCTTCACCCACAGCTTTATGTTAAAGCTTTGAGAGTGAAATTTGGTTGATGGAATCTGCATCTAGATCCATCAGAGAAACCGTCTTAGTTCTTCTTATTCTTCTTAAATGCTAGGCTTGATCTTACTCCAGATTTAACTCCACCATCAAGCTTCTGGGTGCCTTTAGCAAACTCCATTCTGTTGAAAGTACTGTGGAAAGGTTTCCTCTCTTCTGTCAATTCTCAGAGGCAAGTCCTCCAAGAGAAATCTTGCAATGTTTAATGGGTCTGCTTTCAGGCCACACCAAGAAATTCACTGGCTCTTTCTTCGATCTATAAGCTCTTCCTGGGCCATAAGTATCAGCTGAATCCCACTTGTCATAAGCCTTGCTTCAAGGCTTTGAAAAGGCCCTCCTATTCTAAATGATATATAAAAACAACACAAAAATCACAGCAATAGGGATTTTCTCTCACTCATCCTGTCTCTCTCTGTCTTTCTCTCTCTCTCCTCTCTCTCTCTCTCTCTCTCTCTCTCTCTCTCTCTCTCACACACACACACACACACTCTCTCCCTCTCTCTCCTCTCTTACCACTCAGATTATTTAACAAGGTATCTTTTCTTCATTTGATACTTCAGTGAAAGTTCACTCCATCTAATTATGAATAGATTCTATAAATAATGAGGTTATTTTTCAGGGTATATTTTTTGCTTATTTATATAAATATGAAACAGTATACATTTGTAAACAATTCAAGGGTGAAAAAATAACAATGAACCCATTGTTGAGAATAGTGTTATTTTCATTGTTGTTGCTGTTGTTGTTGTGTGTGGGGGGGGGGGGGGGCAGTATCGTCAGAAATGATTGCAGTATTTGTGGTGGTGGCATCAGCAGTGGTTGACGGTAGTGATGGTAGTGAGGGAGATAAGGTGAAAATAAGAAAGGTAGAAGAAAGGGAAATGGAGAGAGAGGAAAAAAATAAGAGAGGAAGTGCATGTGCATTTAGAAGTACAGTATACAGTTACAACTATATGAAACATCTCATTTAACAGCAATGTCATTCTCGGTTTAAACTTGTTGTTATTTACCCTAAATACTCGAGTAATAGTCAATCTCATGTAAAAGTTGAACCCCTACTATTTCACGAACAACAGAACAACATTAGTGTAATGTTATTGAAGAATTATGATGTGAAACATGCCCAGTAGGTACCGGCTGTATGCATCGTGTTACAGTAGGTAGTGGTATGCCAGTACAGGGTAGATATATTACTGGTGATAATAGAGCATAATTATGAGATATAAATTGATTTCATACAGCTAGTCTGTTAAGTTTGATGGATACAAATAAGAGAGAAAGTGTAAATATTTATAAGAGCTACACGGTCTTATTTATGGGTTTTGTTATTTACTAAGACATGTGTTTTGATACATAGAATTGGCAATATTACTGTAATTCATTGTATTTTTGTTTTATTCGCTTAGAGACCAGATGGGCTTCTGCTGCTAATATGGTATTTCAGATTCTAACTTGAATTTCAGCCCCTCAGAAGTAGTATCCATATAATAATCAACCCCATAAAATTGACCTTAAAAAAATAGACTAAAAAATTCGACCTTTACATGAGTATATATGGTATCTTTTTATTTTATTATGCTTATTTTGTTTATTTGATATTTGTTTATTTCAGCAATATCCCTGTCCTTCCATCAAACTACTGGTTCAAAAGAAATTACAATCCAAGTGTTGTTGCTTCCAGACTGGTTCCACTAAAAAACTTCCTAAATGAGTAGGTTTAATGTAGTTTTTTTTCCCTTTGGTCTATATTGTAAAACTTTTAAGACTATTGGCTAAATGTGTTATATCATTTATTGATTGAGAGTGTCACATAGCTATCATACTATTTTTATATAAAGAGTAAAGATCCCCTTCAGAAATGAATGACCATGGAATTGCACCTTTGTGGCACAAGTGTAGACAAGGTTGCTTTATGGAAGACCAGCAGTCACCCATGCATACCAGCCTTCTCCATGCCACTGATGTTATCCAAGGGAAAGGCAAAGGCCAATACAGCTTGGCATCAGTGATATCGCAACTCATTTCTACAGCTGAATGAACTGGAGCAACATGAAATAAAGTATTTTGCTCAGGAACACAACACACAGCCTGGTTTGGGAATCGAACTCATTACCTCATGATTGTGAGCTCGATGCTCTAAACACTGAGCCATGTGCCTTCACATTTTTATATAACTATCACATTATTGGTTATTAATGTTGTTATTTAACCCCAAGTCAACCCTGATTAAGCAGATCTAGAATCAAAGATGTTTCAGCACCTACCATTCTAGCTTTTGCACATCTAGGGCTATATATTCCTTTTCTTTTTTTTTATACAGTAGGCTTTGAATTGAAATTGCTTTGGCTATAGATCAAGTAATCACACACAAGTTCCTTTGATGATTGTCATACTTTTCTCTCTCATCATGTGCCAGAGGCATTAGCAATCATGGAGTTCCAAACCAAAGACTTAAAAGTCATGGTTTTCCTTTGGAAAAATACAGCAGTAGTTTCTCATTGCTTTCTTCTTGTTTATTTACAATTTACTCCACAAGTTTCCTACTCACCTGAGATTATTCTTGAAGCACATGATCTATTGAACTCTTAGGCAGGGCAACTGGTTCACATGACCTAAGTCCATGTCTGCACACTTGTAGGTCTGTTTGGTACTTGTCTAGGTACCAGCTCTCCTCTGGATCCTGTATCCCTTAGCTACATGACCATCTTCTACTATTTGACCCATAATCAGGGTGTTCTTGACTAGTATTACCACCCTGATCCAGAGCTGGCCAAAATTTTTGTTTTGTAAAATTTATTGAATAGATTTTTGTTGTCACAGACTACAACTACTTATCTTTAAATTTATTGTTTTATTTTATTGTACTAACTAAAATCTATAAATACTAAGTTCAAGTATTGATAGAAAAAACAGAAATGAAACTGTATTTGCAAAAATTGGCTTGAAAATACTTTGCAATTCAGTAGGATGTTGTTTATATCTTTACAGATGTATCAAAGACAAGAAAATAGTATCTGATGTGGCATTTCATTTGTTTGTCCAGTCCGATCTAACAATTCAAGATATCACCAGACAACGAAAGGGTCAAACTCATCATTCATATCTACCATGTCTTTGGAATTGTGGAGGAAAAATCCATAAAGATGAGTAAGTAGGATTTTAGATTCTTAATGCTAATTAAAAGTTCAGACTTGATTCTGTTGAAGACTTCAGGTATACAAAATTTCAGTCCAATTTTCATCTTTATTCAGTTTTTTCTTCTTTTTTTTTAGCCTGAGGTGTAGGATTGGGTAGTTGCTTGGGTAAATTAAGATGACGTGAAAATGGAATTTGAAATAAGTTACTAAAAAATGTTATAAAAGATGTCAAAACTAAAATTGATAACTGAGCTCACATTAAGATAACTATTTCAATTTAATTCAATTTAAATTTTTTTGCAACTTATTTATTATTATTATTTTTTTGCAAGGTGGGGCATAAAATTTCTAATGGATGACCAAAATATGACTTTTCTAAAATAAACTGAGCAGAAAAAAAACTAAAACCAAAAGAAATTTTTAAAATCATAAATGGAATTCAGACTTATATAAAAATGTTTTAAAATCTGAAAGTCAAATTCAAATTATTAATATTTACATGCTGAAATATTTCCTTATGTGTTTTGAACATAAAACCAAAATTAGTCGGTCTTTTATATCCTGATCCCTGATATAAAAACAGTTGATCACTACCACCATCACCATCACAACTATAACAACTTTCTTCTTTTCAGGTTATTAGTTTTAGATTTACCAAAATCAAAAGGAATAAGAAAATAAGTGGTAAAGTTAAATCTGAACATATTTAGCCTACCTCAGATAATTCAAATTTGGAAAGAGTGGTGATACACACTTTATCACCAACTAATAACAGCTTGGGAAAATGAATTCTGAAATTTATATCTAAGTCTCTTTACATTGGTGAAGAAGGGGAGACCTTTTGGTAGAAATACCTCTAGTACTAACCAGTTTCCCCTTACCTTCAGGACAGTTAACCTCATTCTGTTTTTATTAATATAACATAGTGGGTTTAAGAACAGTGGTCCTAATTGAGTTCCAGACAGAATGCCTTAGCCTATTCAGTTATGACCCTTTATGCCTGAGTTTAGATCCCCCATTTTTCCTTTAATCCTTATGGGTCATTAAAAGAAAATACCAGTAAAGAACAGGATTCAGTTTAATTGTTCCCTTCCTCATAATTTGTGGCCAAGTGCTAATATGAGAAATCATTATCATAATTCAAGGGAAGGCAGCAAGCTAGCAGAATTGTTAGCACGATAGGCAAAATGCTAAGTGACATTTCATCTGTCTCCATGTTCTGAGTTCAAATTCCGCCAAGGTCCACCTTTGCCTTTCATCCTTTCAGGGCCAATAAAACATGCATCAGTTTAGCACTGGGGTCAATGTAGTCAACTAACACCCTCTCCCAAAATTTCAGGCCTTATGCCAAAATTTGAAACCATTATTATAATCCAAGGGATCAGTATACACGTAAATGTGTATATACCAGAGTTATCACATAATTGTGAAACAAGGTGGAAAAAATAGTACTCAAATATTGGAGGTAGAGTAATATGCTTTATTAATAAAGCTGCAATGACATCATAAAAACTGTTACTCAGAGTTTCATGTTCCTGTTCATCGGACAGTTTCGGATGATTCTCTGGGAACTTGAAACACTGAGTAACAGTTTCTGTGATGTTTTTGCAGCTTTATTAATAAATGTACATAAATATATATAAATATATAAAATAACGAGCTACACCTCATTTCTTACAGCCCTATTCCACCCAACCAAGTAGAATATGATGCCATATAAGGTAAGATATTACTAGAAAAAGACAATCATTTTATTTCTTGATAAAATTAATAAATGAAAATAAATAAAATTTACAGTTCAGCTATTGTTAACTTCGCATGGAAGCTAACAGAGTCTAATTAGTCTAAATGGTAAACTGTATACTGGTCCAGCTTATTCAGTAAAGAATACCAATATAGGTATACAGCTGAGAATGAGGACCAAAAGAATACCAAAGAGAAGAAAAGGAGGAGGTGATGGTAATGGTGGTGATGATGGTGATGATGAGCATGAATTTGTTTTATTGGGTATAACACTCCAGCGATACTTTTGGAAGAGAACGTGGTAAAATACTGGGACTAAGGTCTGTTTGAAGCAAATATCTTTCTGATATCTCTAGAACAACATTTTTCTTTATTGTATTATTTGATTTTCATTAAATTTTAAGACTCTTATCATCATCATCATCATAATTCATACCACCACTATCGTCACCATGACTACCACCATCATTATTGTGGTTGCCATTGCCATCCTCATCACCACCACCACCATCATCATAATCTGCCACTGTCTCCAGTTCCTCATCATCATCATTGTCATCAGCATCACCTTTATCTATAAAACACTGGATTCAGCTGGACAGTCTTCAATATAGTGTATCCCTATGCCTCTTGATCCTCTGTTAGCCCATCTTTCTCTTAATTGTTTTTTTTTTTTTCTCTCTCTGTGTTTATTCTAAGAACAACCATAGTTAAATGCTCCTTCCATCCCTAGTTTACACTCTGAGTTCAATTTCTGCCAATGTCAACTTTGCCTTTTGTCTTTCTGGGGTCAATAAAATAAGTATCAGATGAGCACAGGGGTTGATGTAATTGATTTACTCAGTTCCCTGAAATTACTGGCCTTGTGCCAAAATCCAAAACTATCATATATCATCATCATCATCATCATCATCATTTTAACATCCACTTTTCTTTCTATGTTTACATGTTTCATACCATGTTTCATACCAAGCAAGAGTAATGTTTCCCCATAGCCAGAATGTTTATGCAGGATATTGGATATGAATGACACTGCTTTTATGACAGTGATACTCATTTACAGAAATCATACTATGTCAAGATGGGAAACATAAATATACAGACATTTACACACGTGTACATGTACACCATATTTTAACACATATAAGGAACCCCCTAGTTTTGGGGGCTTAAAATTTAGAAAAAAAGGTTTCGTAAGGGATTATAATATTATCCATGTGCAAGAAACTCCCATATTTTTTAGCCTAATTTTTGACAAAAAAAAGGGTTCCTTATACATAGAAACTATGCCAAAGCAGACAGTGGAGCCTGGTACAGCCCTCCAGCTTGCCAGTTTCTGTCAAATCATCCAACCCATACCAACAATATATGCTGGCATGGACTAGGCAGGCCATCTTAGTCAAAGTCAGTTCTTATTTGGCATCACTGCTGTCTTGCTAATTACATTTCATGTATTATTTATTTGCTTATTTATCATTTATTTATATATTTATTTTCAGTGATGATTTTGACTATGCTGCATTTAAAAGGGAATTGAGCAGAACTCTAATGAATGAAGACTCTGATTGATTATGAAATTCTGAATAAGAACTGAAAAACTCCAACCAATTTCTGAAGTTACTTTGTCTGTAACTTGAGTAACTTTTGAAAAGTCTCTAATATACAAAATTTTGTTTTTACATTTATTTTCAAATGCCAAGAAAATCAGAAAAATATAATACTTTTTTCTGCCTAAGGGGTTTTTAAACCATTATTTACACATTATTATTCATAGCATTATCTACTTCAAGTTCTACTGTTCCAATACAACACCATTTGGCAAGAAAGGTTGTAGCTAGTTCTCTTATTTATTATCATTGTCATCATTTTCATCTTCATCGTTCTCATTTTCATTTATAACACGAGTAAAACACAAGAAAATAAAAATAGTAGGAAATTAGTTTACAACAGTGTTACTCTTTGAGCAGTATTATGACAATTTAGTTTTCACTTCAAATATTAATGTCTTGTATACAAAATTCATGGAATACCACACAAGATATTCATTTACTAAACTCTTTACCCTTTAGCATTTAAACCAACCAAAATATTCTACCTGTTTTATGCTTAAACTAACCAGATCCTGCCTCTCACACCTACCCTATGACACCATTCTAAAAATAAACAATCACATCACCATAATCTCAAAACTATAAGATAATGCATAATTAACTCAAAACAATGTGAGTAAATAAGCATTTCATTTGACCGAGTAATCTGAATGCTAACGAGTTAAAATGTAAAAATATTTTTCTTATTTATAACATTAAAGATTCACCTTAGCCCCTTAGCATTAAAATTACTCTGTCAAATGTAAAGCTTATTTATTCATATCATTTTGAATTAATCATGTATTATTTCACAGCTTTGAGATTTTGATGATGCTATTATCTATATTTAGAATGATATTGTAGGATAGGTGTGAGAGGCTAGATCTGGCCAATCTGAATATAAAACAGGAGGCGTATTTGAGCCAGATATGACTGGTTTAAATGCTAAAGGGTTAAAATATTCTTAGTCTCGCAAAAATCATAATAATAGGGCTGTGTATCAAATAGTTCAGCAAGTAATGAGGTGGCAACTCAGGGATATACTCCATAAATTTATTGTCTCAGGGTGGTTCAGGCTGAAGTGCAACTGACATGTGACTTGTTGAAGTTATGATAGGTTATTAATACAATATGAACATTTCTTGCTGTAGTTGGTCCTGGCTTTTATCCTTCTCGGTTGGGAATCAATATAATAAAGTAACATTTGAATACCACGGATGATCTAATTGGCGTTTAGACTGCCTCCTATAAAATGGGGTAAAAGTTAAGGCTTTGTGCCTGTGTTTGAAATCAACATAGCATGAATATATCAACAATCTTTTATACACTGAAATTTTTGGTAAACCATGCTGAGAAAAGTTCTCTAAAAATATGCCAGTGACTGTATTGTATAGACTGTTTGTTAGTAGTACTAGCTTTTTGATAAGTTTGGTGAGTCATATGTGAGATGAGTGAGCCAATGAACCTGTAAAACATGTGACTGTTGTTATCTGGTGTTGTGCTGCAGATACTTGAGGCTATAAAACTACAATATTATTATTTCTGCTGAAAGATTACATTCACACAACTGCTGACATTAACCCATTCATGCCGAAATTTTTCTAGCTAATGAAATTGCCTGAAAATTCACAGATACTATTATTTTGACCTAAATAACAACATTGGAAAAAATTTCATTGAAGTCCGTTCGATACAGACTGCATATGCATTAAGAACATGTTTCGTTCTTTGATACAGATCATACACAAATCCCAATTTGTAACAAGTATTTGTTTTATACCCTTATAAATTAAGTGTCAGTTTAAACGGATGATTGACATGAATGGGTTAATAGCAATAGCCCTTTTCAAACCTTTCAATGTCTCTTGTTGCAGCTGATTATATTAAAAGATTAAGAGGGACAATTTAATGTAAACATTTCTCACCCAAATGTAGCATTGAGAAATAGACATTTAACTGGAGGTAATGATGTTCAAGATCGTGATCATGACAATGATGATGATGATGAAGATGAAGATGATGATGATGACGATGACAATGATGATGATATCAGTAGCATATGGTGATTATTGTCATAAGGTATGCACTGTGCTGCTATAATGAACCTATTACTCTACTATATATCTATATATAATATATATATATATATATATATATATATATATATATATATATATATATATATATATATATATATATATATATATATATACATATATATATATATATATATATATATATACATATATATATATATATATATATATATATATATATATATATATACAAATATAACTTAAACATGATTTTAAACTTATTTTTGTGTATGTATTATGAGATTTAGACACAGATCACAATCAGGTATTGCAAGAACAGAGTTATTGTAAAGAAAATCAGTTTCAGTTTAAGAATTTCCAATGAATTTATATTCAGAACTCAATGATCACAAGATGTGTGCTTGTGGAATGTTGCTCACACTCAGTCCTTGCTTTTTTCACTCTCGCATAATCTTACCATCAGCCAGTGCCACGTTATAATACAACAGTAGGATGTGCACTGCTGTCTCAATATTTCATAAGAAAGCAAATAAAATATAGTTTTCCATTATAATCAATGGTTATATTATTTAGTGAGCTAAATATTTATGGTAGGTGTGATACCTACACCAAGCATATCTTGATTCTATGTCCCTTGGTTAATATGTATATCTCAATGTTTAAATATTATCAAACACATTTTTATAATAAAATATTTAATTACTATATTTTCTTGTGATATTCTATGTTTCCTACGTTTCCTGGTTACAAAAAAAAAAATGAAATAAAAATGTCACTGCAAAGATAACCGTTCTCTAACCATATTTCTATTAAAATGCACTGTTTATATTTCTCAATTAATTTTGAAAATAATCAAGAATTAGGAAGTATTTAGCAAAATAACTGACATCTTCATTATTATGATGCTTGTTTCATAACATAATTAAATGTTCTTAGATAGAATTATGGTTTATATTTTTGATATAAACACTTCAGAAACAGATTTTATACCATAGACTCAAACAGGTGAAATATTTTTAGTATGGCTTAAAGGAAGAAAGGCAGTAGCTATAACCTTTGTAGGATCTCCACATCTCATAGAAGAAAGAGGTCAAAAACTATGACCCATGAGTTGGTGCTGTCAGAAGTCACATACATGAAGATATAAAGATATGTACACTCCAGAAACCTGACCCAGATTCTTACTACACACCAAGATCTTTCATCCAATTCAGATGTCTCTACAAATACAACTAGAAGCTTCTTCTCCCTAATCAGAAAGCACTTCCCAAACACCAGAAGGTACTACAAACTTTTTAATGTTCACAACATTAAAGTTTGCTACTCCTGCCTAAATAATATTGTTTCTAGCATTGCCTACCACAACAGAGTACACAGACATTTATGCTGATCCTATATTATGGCCCACTCAGCAATTGTCAATATTCCACTAAATGTCTATTGGGTAGATCCTGCCTCTCCAAGATTGTGGGATATAGAGCTGACCTTTCATCACCCAATGGTATCAGGAGAAATTATATAGGCCTCACCTTCAATGACTTTCACAGCACATGCACTCCTTCAGATGCAGGCAAATCTCAACCTTTCTGTCTTAATTCAAATGGAGACTTTAAGACTAAGGAAACGACTTCCCCAATAGCATATAGAACAGCCTTGACAGGGCTTGTTTAATTACCTAGTGCACATAATTCCCAACTCTTCCTCCATGAGAAGCTGCATATATTGCAACAGTCAACAGTGTCCATCAAAAGGAAAACTGACCTATTATGTTTGTTGCTATCTAAGAAATATCATGTTAATTAAATTCAAATCATTGGTTGTTAGTACAGCTGAAATACCACCATAACTCTGTCTGACCCATATGTAAACATAGAAGGTATTATCCCTACTTGCGAATGGTCATATTGTTTCCTCTGCATAATCTTCAGTGTTATTTACCATTTCTTGTGCATAACAACAAAAGCAGTCACATAATATACCAAGTAAACTGACAACACCTGTCTGTTAACCACACGACATGGAATGGCATTACCAAGCATACATCTTCATCTATTATCACTGACCTGTCAACTGATAGACCAGCAGGTGCTTCTAAGCTGTCCATTCTCTCACATACAAGAACAGCAAAGAGCATCTTTTGTCACTAATCTGTCAACTGTCATATGTAACTTGAAGTAACCAGTGGAGGCCCTCAACTGCTTTCACTTTGATCTCAAGGTTTCTGATGCATTGGATATATAGAAATATGTCCATGAATCTTTAAGTAATGAAGGAGTGATTCAACCTGTTAATACATGTATTTAACTTCCACATATGTTGAGTGAGTAAGGCAGCAAGCTGGCAAGAATCGTTAGCACACTAGGCAAAATACTTAACAGCATTCTGTTTGTCTTTATGTTCTGAGTTCAAATTCTATCAAATTCAGCTCTACCTTTCAGCCTTTTGGGTCAATAAAATAAGTACTAGCTGGATGCTGGGGTCGATATAATCAAGTTAATCCATCTGCTGAAATTGCTGGCATTGTGCCAAAATTTGAAACCAGTAAGTGTTGAGTGTATTAATTTTTAAAATTTGTTTGTTCATCTAAAGATAACATCTATGTATTAGGTTAGCAGACTGTCATGGCTACAGAAGATGTAAGGTTCAAGTCTCACAAGAAACCTTCAGCTTTTTTCCCAAGATTTTTAATGCAATATATTACAAACCATTATTTATAGCTGTATTCACCACAAGATACACCATTAAATAATTTATTTACATATTTATTGATGATTCTTCGTTTGTAATCTAAATGTAAATGAGTATGTCTAAATGTGTGTGTGTGTGTGTGTGTGTGTTGTCAACAGAATCAGCATAAGCAATTATTGGAATATTTGTTCTAGTGATTTCATAAGAATAAATTTCATAGCCTGGAAAGACTTGAGCAAAAGTAATTATTTTTAAATAGATTATTCAGGAGGGTAGAATAATATCTACAGCAAAAAAAAATATGAGGAAGAAAGGAATTCCAGAGAGGGTTGGCCAAATATTTAATGCAGAATTTTGGAAGTAATACATAGCAGGAGAAACAAGTAGAATAAATTTATCAAGTGGGGCTGAATAAAGAGGGAAAGCAAATAGTTTGTTCTGAAGAGCAGAGGTTATGGTCATAATAGTAGAAGTAGGGATAAGGTGTAGCACATTTGTTGTAGGCATATAGGTGGGGGAATTTTTGTTAATCAATCAAATGATGTTTTGACGGTAGTTTAGGTCATTATTACATGTAGCAATAGCACCACCTGGGACAAAAATTTTAATATTGCAAAGCTAAAACTAATTATCATCTTACTGTCTACTATCTGTCTCACCTCACTTCCCAGACTAATGAGACAGTATAGTCAACAATATCATAAATCTCTGCTTGCATTCTTAATTCAAATCCTGTCTTTCTAATTTGCATTCTGAATTCAATAAAACAAATATCAGTAGAGAAAATAGGTATTGCAGTTGATGTCATCATCTCTGTACTACAACACAATGTACCACACGAGTAAGTAGATATTAAAGATAAATAAAACTGAAAATGTCACTTTTAAAAAAAAATTGGGTGTTTTAATTAATTTACGTTACATGTTTCGGGTTTTTTGAAAAACCTTATCAAAAATGAGTATAAAATATGCGAGAAGATCTATCTATCTCTCTCTCACACAAACACTCTCTCTTTCTCCCCATCTCTCTCTCTCACACACAAACACTCCCTCTTTCTCCCTATCTATCTATCTTCACACAAACACCCCCTTTCTCCCAATCTATTTCTCTCTCTCTCTCACACACACACACACACAAACACACACACACTTGACAACCTGTGTTGGTTTGTTTACATCCCCATAAGACAGCCGTTCTGCAAAAGAGACTGATGGAATAAATAGTAGACTTTAAAAAAATAAGTACTTGGGTTGATTTATTCAACTAAAACCCTTCAAAGCAGTGCCACAGTATGGCCGCAATTCAATGACTGATGAAAAGAATATAACACAGATTGAAAAATGTTATAAATATATATATACAAATTTATTTAAGTTTTTACAACATCAGGTTCTGGCAGGTATGAATTGTCGTTTTCTTCTGTAGCTGGATCAACAAGTAATGTTGGAGTAATCAACTTGTCAGGTGTTGTTAATTTTCGACAAATTCTGATGTTTTCTAGTATGTCAGGAATAGTCCAAAACTTCCGAAGCAGAGCATGTTCTAAGGTAAAATAACCATTGCGAATGCAACGTATTTGGGTGCATATGGCACCAGATTTCAACTGTAAGCCAATATTATGTATTAGTGACATCAAATATGTTGTTTTTTCATTCAGGGTATGAATTTCTGAAATAGAAATACAAAAAGCTGGTTAAAGAATTCTTTTGATTGGAAGAAAAAGAATTGTTGTTGTTATTGTTGGAAGCCAAAACAACTAGTTGGCAGAACTGTTAGTATGTCAGACAACATGCTAAGCAACACTTCTTCCATCTTTATGTTCTGAGTTCAAATCCTGCCAAGATTAGTTTGCCTTTCATATTTTCAGAGTTGATGAGATTGAAATAGGTACCACTGAGCATTGGAGTTAATGTAATCAACTAGCCCCCTCTCCCAAATTTCAGGTCTTGTGCCTAAAATAGAAAGGGTTATTGTTGGAAGCCTCTCAAGTCTATGAAGAAATCAGTATGCAATTGCATGATCTACTAGAAATAGCAGTGAAATCTCCCTCAAATTTCACTCTATGGTCTTAAAAAGGAATAAGTATTCAGTAGAACTCAGTCTTGCATATGATATGCCAGAAAGGAGAGGGGAGAATCGTGGTTATAATATACCAAAGGCCAAGACAAACTTTCAAATGTCCAACTAGTTATAAATAAATACCACCACGTAAAATACACCATTTTGAGCGTGGCCATCGCCAGTACCACCTGACTGGCCCTCGTGCCGGTGGCACGTAAAAGCACCCACTACACTCTCGGAGTGGTTGGCGTTAGGAAGGACATCCAGCTGTAGAAACTCTGCCAAATCAGATTGGAGCCTGGTGTCGCCTCCTAGTCCACCAGTTCTCAGTCAAATCGTCCAACCCATGCTAGCATGGAAAGCGGACGTTAAACGACAATGATGATGATGATGATAAAACAACATATCTTGTCAGCTGCATTAATACTGTTAAATTACTGAGTGTTTCATTAGCTTACAAATCTGAGTTCAACTCCTGCAGGAATAGGTAGTAGAGAAACAGGATGTGCTAAGCTGACTTGCTTTGCCGTAGCAATATTTATATATAAAGATGAAATTCTTATGAATTACCTTTAAAACCCAGTTGGTAATGGCATTCACCATCAACGTGTGGAGTCAACAGTTGCAACTGCTTGAAGAATTGATAGCTAAAATCTTGGTGTTGGACTATATCCTTTGCAAAGAGAACTCTAAATAGTGAAGTGCACGAGTTTAAATCTTTACAAAGAGATAGTGTAATTTATCATAAAAGTAGATGATTTGTTGAATGCCTGAATATCTGAGTCATCATCATCATTATCATTTATGCTGGCATGGTAGGACATGTTTAAGAGGAGATGGCAAGGCAAAAGACTGCACTGAGCTCCACTGTCTACTTTAGCATGGTTTCTACAGTTGGATGCCAACCACTTTGCAGAGCATGCTGGGTGCTTTTCACCCAGCACCAGCAAGATCACCTAGTAACTCACAAGGCAAGACCACTCAAGTGAGGGAAAAGTAGTATTGAGGGAAATGGATTTTGCCAGGTAATGTGAGCTATGACAAAGAGACAGAAACAGATGTCTCATTGTGGAGGAGATATATAAAGCTACCCATGTAGTGATGCCTGAAGAAATGGTATTAAAGCAGTAAGTTATCGATAAAAAGAAATAAAGATTTTATCTAATTCTCATACAATATACATGTATATATATATATATACACACACACATAATATCTCATTGTGGAGGAGATATATAAAGCTACCCATGTAGTGATGCCTGAAGAAATGGTATTAAAGCAGTAAGTTATCGATAAAAAGAAATAAAGATTTTATCTAATTCTCATACAATATACATGTATATATATATATATATACACACACACATAATATCTCATTGTGGAGGAGATATATAAAGCTACCCATGTAGTGATGCCTGAAGAAATGGTATTAAAGCAGTAAGTTATCGATAAAAAGAAATAAAGATTTTATCTAATTCTCATACAATATACATGTATATATATATATATATATATATATATATATATATATATATATATACACACACATAATAATAACAAGGGATTGGCAAAACACCTCACTAGGTACTGAAAATAGACGCCAAATGGCACTAAAACCACCTTAAAAACTCTAAGAACACAGGTTGTAGTCAAGCAAAAGAAGGATAATAAATTAAACTTTTGGTTAATTGCATATAAGATCTCATTTCAAGCTAAAGGTAAAAAAATATACCTACTGCTATCATCAGCGTTGATGATAAAGGTATTTTTTACCTTTAGTTTGAAATGAGATCTTATACGCGATTAACCAAAAGTTTAATTTATTATCTTTCTTTTGCTTGACTATAACCTGTGTTCTTAGAGTTTTTAAGGTGGTTTTAGCGCCATTTGTCATCTTTTTTCAGCGCGTGGTGAAGCGTTTTGCCAATCTCTGTTATAATTATGTATATAATTATTAATATAATATTTGGAAAATTTACCTATAAGGTTTTTTTATTTTCATGCTAACCTGATAAAATCATAAATGGTTTTATCCTTTGTTACATAATTTATGTGTGTGTGTGTGTGTGTGTGTATATGGAACATATGACTTACCTAAAGTGAAATCTGGAGGTTGGAAATCAATACATTTGATTCCATAAAGAATTGTAGGAGTATATTCTTGTGTTGGTCGCACTAATCCTTTCGATGCTAGCTCATAAGCTTCTTGGCTCTGTAAATCTACTTTTGCATATCTGGAATTAGTAAGAAAGATAACAGGTTTGATTAACAAATATGACTATTTCACTTGGCCTTCTAAGATATTTGAGTATGGCTTGAAATGACAACTTTCACTAAACTAATCCTGACCCACCTGAACAGAGATCAATAGCAAAAAAAAAAAAAAATTTATCATTTTATATTGAAAGCATGTTCTCAGCCAACCTCTGAAAATAAACAAAAATTAAAAGTTTCATGGAAAAATAGGTGTTAAATTAACAATATCCGTTTTGTGACAATTCAAATCAATGAGAGTGCCTCTATATAACTACTCAGCTTATAAAGAATAAGTCAAATTTCTTTCAATTTCAATCCTACTATCATAAAAAAAAAAAAAAATGGCTGGTCACAGCCGGAATGCCTTTGATTACAGGTCATTACAGTTAGGATTGACACAGGACTAAAATGTCTATCTTTTTTGTAAGTTTTGGTTACAAAAATTCGGTTTGCATGCCAGAAAATACAGCATTTTTAACTATAATATACTGTATCAGGTGACATAAGTACAGGGAATTTAATCTGGGAAGCTATCATTTCTGCTACTCCTCTCTCCAGACATTCTCTCAAAAACAATGGGAAAATACCAGTGAGTTTCGGGTTTTAGATGATTTTAAGACATGACTTCAAAATCTATTATACTAAAGTATTTGTGTTGCATAGTCAAGGCAAATTAATTGGATTGACTCGGTTTCTATAGTGGGAAAATATGTTCCATTTGTACCTCACAGCTAAGTAGCAATGAGAAAGTGTAACAAATACGGAGAATAAATGCACAAGCAATGCCAAAAACAAAAAGCATCTGAGAGATAAAATTAAAATGGAAAAATGGATGGCAAATAGGAAACTTACATAAACATCTGCCTCTGATGTTGAGCTTGAGCTGCAGCACAAACTTTGTCCAACATTGACCTCTTTATATGATCTGAAACAAAAATATATGTACATGTGTATTTCTCTTTCTCTCTCTCTACCACACATATACATACACACACATATAGATATCATCATCGTCGTCGTCATCGTTAGCTTTCCATGCTGGCATAGGTTGGACGGCTTGACTGAGGACTGGCAAACCAGAAGGCTGCACAAGGCTCCAATCTGATCTGGTAAAGTTTCTACAGCTGGCAGGTAGGTAGGTAGGTAGGTAGGTGGATTGAGTGATATAGATGTGTATGTGGATCATCTTGACAAAGAGTAACTTACGTTGCAACGTGCAGAGTTCCATGTCTAGCTCATACATTCTAATGTTTGCTTGGTTTCTATATCTGGATGTACTTCTTATGATGAACCACTTTACAAAGTATACCGAGTGCATTTTATCATGCTATTGGCATTAGAAGTTGTCCCATGGGAGAAGACTACAGAATCCCTTCTATTCTGTATTAATTTGGATTTGGCCAACAGCCAAGAAATGCAAAAATAAAAATATGAACTCCACCAGCTGTAAAGTGAGGGTGAGCTTTCTAATGATACAAAATTATACACGCAAATTTGATTCTTGTAGGTGGAGATTTAACTCATGTGTTACACTATCTTTGTTACAATTAATTCTGAAGAATTTGGTAAAATAACTTTGTTACTAAAACTGAAATTTTGATGAAGAGTTTTAATTTAGATCATTTTAAAACAGGAAGTTTGTTTCAAAGAATTAGTGCTAGCCTTGGAAAGTTTGGCATCAAAATTTCCTTGAGTGCCTGGAAGTCTTCTCTGTTGCAAACATTTACAGTCTCTGCTCTGAGGATAACTTGATGTACTGTTCCTTACTGTAGCAACCCATGTCCCAAGGTATCTTCTTCTATCCAGGCCTTTAGACCCCTGCAAAAGGGTTACAGGTGGTGTCCCTTTCTCCTCTGACTAAGTCATAAAAAATACAAAAAAATATATATTTTGCCTGGCTAGCGACAAATAACAGTGAAAACTCCCTAAAAATAATCCCTGTCATCTTAAAAAGGACATGTACTGGAGTTCCTTCCAAACAGGTAAAAAGTCAGAATGATCATAGCTGAAATGCTTTGGATTAAATGCCTGCCCTATCAGGACTGACCTGGGGCTAAACGGCAAAACCATCTTCTACATGAGTTAACATTCAATCCAGTAAAAAGCTAGATCAGCCTTGTATTATTAGGTCAGATACAAAGCTTAATTTCTGACCCAAGGTCCTCTGAAGGATATGAAATGTTTTTGTTTTTTGTCATTTCAGTATGTAAAATAAAAAACAAATAAGAAAAATAAAAGGGAAACTGATACATACGATAAGAGATTTTCTGAAGAAGGCGTCCACGTGTTGAAAAGTCTTCAGTGACCTTCCCAAACTGGCCTTTGACATGATATACCTAAATATATATAAAAAGAAAAATACAATAATAGGATAAACTCTTATATAAGAATTTATCATGTAGTTATCGTGAAAAAAATTCATAGGGAAGAATTTATCGTTTTTCCCTAAATCATATTTATCTATTTATATATATATATATATATATATATATATATATATATATATATAAGGGCATAACTATACAAGAAAGCCTCACGTTAACTACCATAATAAACACATTTTTACTGAATGCGAGGAAATGCAGCCTTCAAGGAAGCTAGCCTTTTAAAAAGTTCAGTCTGTTTTTAAAAGGCTAGCTTTATATTTAACTTGAGGCTTTCTTGTATAGTTATGCCCTTATATATATAAATATATATATATATATATATATATATATATATATATATATATAAATAAAAAAAAATACATAAATACATACACAGATTTATACCAGCTTGAGTCAAAAGTTTTTTTCAGATTTACAATGATGATTTTTAGCAACTTGTCTCTCCATGTTATATTATTAATTTGATTAAAATTGAAATGAAGGACAACATTTGCATGATGGTGGTACTTGTTTATAATGGTGCAAGTATGGCTATAATGGCACAGGTGTGGCTACAGGTTAAGAAGCTTGCTTGCCAACGATGTGGTCTTGAGTTCAGTTTCACTGAGTTGTGCCAAGGGCAATAGTCTTCTACTATAGCCCCAGGCGAACCAAAGCCTTGTAAGTGGATTTGGGCTACAGAAACTGAAACAAGTTCATCGTATTTGTGAGTTTATGTGTATGCTTGTCTAGACATCATGTAATGATTGTAAATGAACACCAGCATCATATAAGTGAGGTTTATTCATTTCTAGTCATCATCATCGTCATTTAACGTCTGCTTTCCATGCTTGCATGGGTTGGGTGTTTGACTGAAGGTTGGCAAGCTTGAAGGCTGCACCAGCTCCAATCTGATCTGGCAAAGTTTCTACAGCTGGGTGCCCTTCCTAACGACAACCACTCTGAGAGCGTAATGGGTGCTTTTATCTGCCACCAGCATGAGGGCCAGTCAGGTGGTACTGGTATTGACCACGCTCAAATGGTGCTTTTTACATGCCACCTGCACAGGAGTCAGTCCAGCGGCACTGGCAACAACCACGCTTGAATGGTGTTTTTTATGTACCACCGGTACAAAAGCCAGTCAGGCAACACTGGCAATGATCACGCTTGAATGGTACTTTTTAAGTGCTACTGGCATGGGAGCCAGTCAGAAGCCCTGACAACAATCACACTCGAATGGTGCTTTTTAAGTGTTACTGGCATGGGAACCAGTCAGCGGCCCTGGCAACGCTCATGCTCTATGTTCGAAATTTACTTACTTGTCTGTAAAATACTGACCAATAGTTCACTTGTCAAATTTGATAATCTTAGACAGATAAAAGATTAGTGCAAGGGGTTTTCTTTATAGTAAGAAAGATTTACATGCATGCATATCAGACTCACTCTTTCATTCTTACACAATACATTCTTATACTGCAAACTTCAGGCAAGTTCTCATGTGAAGATTGCAGTTGCATGAAACTCAATTGAGGAGATAAAAATTCAGCTGCAACAAACCAATAACACGTATTGAGTACTCCTCTCTCATTCAGTCAACATAATTCAACATGTTTGTCTGTGTGTTCATTGAAAGGGAAAAAGTGTACTCTTACTATTCAAAGTTTTAAACTGCTTTTCAGTCTAGTTGTTTTAGTGGAGATTCTATACTACACTGTATTGTACAATAAGATATATTATACTTACACGTAGAAATTGACAGCTCTTTAAGACATTAATTGTGTTAATGCCTTTCTGAATTCCTATAACTGGAAAGAGGAAAAAATTAAATTGTAATATATGTTAACATAGAAAAACAACTAGTTTGTTATGTCCAGAGGATGTAGCTAGCAAAGTGAAAGTTAGTAATAAGTTCAGTGAGGAATCTAGCATGCAGTTAGCATCCAGCAAGGCTTGGTTCTCAGTCTCCTTTACTCTATTATTGTCCACCAGGCCAGGAGATAGATGCTTAAGACTGACTACCCACAGTAAGTCCTGTGTGCCAATATCCTAGTTCTTACAGCCGAATCTGGTGAAGTAGCTTTTTAAAAATTCCAAATTCAGGCATGGGTGAGGCTATGTAGTAAGAAGTTTGCTTCTTAACCACAGGATTCCGAGTTCAGTCTTACTGACCTTGAGCAAATGTTTTCTGCTATAACCTCAGGCTAATCAAAGCATTGTGTGTAGATTTAGTAAATGGAAACTGAAAGAAGCCCATTGTATATATACATACATATATGTATCGATGTGTTTCTTTGAGTCTGTGTTTGTCTTCCACCACTGTTTGACAACCAGTTTTGGTGTGTTCATGTAACTGTAACTTAACAGTTCGGCAAAAGAGACTGACAGAATAAGTACCAGGCTTAAAAAATAAGTACTGGGGCCAATTCACTCAACTAAAAATTCTTCAAGGCAGTGCTCCAGCATGGCTGCAGTCTAATGACTGAAACAAGTAAAAGAATAAAAGATAACAGATCCGGAAGCAAAAGCTTGAATTAAAAGACCATAAAGTAATCTTAGCAAAGACCAAAGTTTTAGCAGGAACCAGTCACTGGTCATGCTCTGAATGCAAACAAGGAATAGGTAGAAATTCTATACGATGTACCCAGTGTGAACAATGGATAGAAAAAGGGTTTAGTGCAAACATAGGCAGATCGACATGGAAAGTTGACATCTTATGTGGAAAGACACAGGAATAGTGTGTGAGATAAATTCTTTCAAATGCTTGAAAGGCTAAGTAGAAGTAGTGGACGGTTTGAACTAATTAACAATGAAGATGGGGTTTCGAATTCATGACAACAAGAGAAAGAACAGAGTAGAAAAAGTTGAGGAAGTTGTTATCTCTCTCAGCGAATGGTAGATTCTATGATGCTTGTTTACAAAGCACAATGATATTACAGAGGATAGCAGGCTTGATCCTTGACTGTAGATCTGTGAAGACAGGAAGGAAATGAAACAAAGCATGCTCCACTGGATGTGTAACGTTAGTGTAAATCAAAAATGGAACACAAACAAGTTGAACAAAAGAACTAAATATAAGCGCAGGCATGGCTGTGTGGTAAGAAGCTTGTTTCCCAACCACATGGTTCCAGGTTCAGTCTCACTGCATGGCACCTTGGTCAAGTGTCTTCTACTGTAGCCTCTGGCCAACCAAAGTCTTGTGAGTGGATTTGGTAGACGGAAACTGAAAGAGGCCCATTGTATATATGTATATATTTATGTGTGTGTTTTTGTGTCTATGTTTGTCACTCCACCCCATCGCTTGACAACCAATGTTGCCATATTTACATACCTGTAACTTAGTGTTTCAGCAAAAGAGATTGATAGAATAAATACTAGGCTTACAAAGAATAAGTCCTAAGGTTGATTTTTTTTTTTTACTAAAAACCCTTTAAGGTGGTACTCCAGCATGTCCACAGTCAAATGACTGAAACAAGTAAAAGAATGAAAGAATAAGAGGAATTGGTCGTAGTATGCAGGAGAGAAAGACTGTGCCAGGAAGGACATATTACACTTAAAGAAGACATCGGTTGTATAAAGAGCTGAGCATACAAGCAGACAGAACCTGCATGAGAGATAAACTAAGGAACATATGGGAAGGAGTGGTGAAGTCTAATCTCAAGACACTAAACCTCACAAAGGAGATGTTAAAAAAATCACAACAAATGGCAAAATACTGAGCTATAGAAGACCTTCTATATTTTTTTCTATCAGCTGCTTGTTCTAGCTCTCTTCCTACCCAGTAAAGTGGGAAAGAAAGGGATGAATGAACAGAGACAACACAAGGAAAAGTGAACTCTCTTTGGTCTTGCCAAAGACAAGATAGCTCTCTGATGTAGGTGAACTAGCAAACGGAGGCTATGTTGGAGAGAGTGTACCTATCAGACTCAGAGTTACATGTGAAGAGGTTCGACCTCTTCTCCACACCAAAACAAAATTTAAAAAACAAAACTGGTATGTGATCTTGGTGACATTTCATTTTGTATTCCCTCTATTCAACTCTGTATACCCACCTAGAAGAACTGTGACTCCTCTGCTGTTCAGAAGATAGCCAGTTAGAAAGATAAATCACTCAGAATAAACCCGTTATACTGTGAAGAGAAAGTATTGTAATATTTGCAGAAGAGAGACACGGCTCAGAGTTCTACATATAAAGGCAGCCTTTCCAGAACAGCATCTCTGAAGCAAAACTGAGAAGACATTTTGTCTTATTAGAGATCTTTGATGTCAGTGCTGCAATAAATATATCTTATCCATCCTGTTAATGGTTGATGATAGAAAAGGTAGAGTCAATTAATTATGCAGCACACTAGATCAGTTTGAAAGTTAAAATTAAAAATAAAAAAAAATAAAAATAAATCAGAAAATAGATATTTTAATTTACCTGTTACTCCTGAAGAATATCTTCCCAAACCATTACAGTATTTTAAAGGTATATCTGATTTGATGTATCTTGGACCCAAAACTGAAAATAAATTTATACATGTATCATTAAAATCTCATCACTATGCCACTTAACAAGCAGTGAAAGGACAGTATTAAGTTCCTGGCAAACGATTTGTAAAGTAAGTATGATTCCTGGTTGAGTCATTTCATTTCTCTTGCAATTCATGATTGTGATTTGTGGACGGTAAACCCTTTAGCATTTAAATCAGCCAAAGCAACATCCGAACGTGGTCAATGCCAGGTGTGCCTGACTGGCTCTCGAGCTGGTGACACATAAAAAGCACCAACCGAATGTGGCCAATTCCAGTACCCCCAGACTGGCTCCCGTGCAGGTGGCACGCAAAAAGCACCATCCGAACATGACCAATACCAGGTCAGCCTGACTGACTCCCATGCCAGTGGCATAAAAGCACCAACCGAACGTGGCCAATGCCAGTAACCCCAGACTGGCTCCCATGCCAGTGGCATAAAAGCACCAACCGAACGTGGCCAATGCCAGTAACCCCAGACTGGCTCCCATGCCAGTGGCACGTAAAAAGCACCATCTGAACGTAATCGTTGCCAGGCCTACCTGACTGGCTCCTGTGCCGGCAGCACATAAAAAGCACTCACTACACTCTCAGAGTGGTTGATGTTAGGAAGGGCATCCAGCTGTAGAAACATTGCCAGATCAGATTGGAGCCTGGTGCAGCTGCTGGTTCTCCAGACCGCAGTCAAAACTGTCCAACCCATGCCAGCATGGAAAACGGACGTTAAGCGATGATGATGATGATGATGATATCTAACCTTAGTATTCTACTTGTTTTATGTTCAAATTAGCTATATCCAGCCTCTCACACCTACCCTGTTATTATGAAAATAAACAATCACATCTGTGAAATCTCAAAACCACAAGATAATACATGATTTATTTAAAACAATATGAAAAAATAAGCATTACATTTGACAGAGTAATTTGAAACTCAAGGGTTAATAATCAGGCGATATATGGACTCTGCCAGGTTAATTTGACTAAATTCATAAAGCTTTTAGAAGTGAACAGATCATTGGTAACAGATTAGAAGGTTTGCTAAAGCATTTGACACAATACCATCAGTATTTGTTCTGGTTCTTTACATGCTGAGTTCACATCCTACTGAGGTTAACTTTGGGTGAATCCTTTGGATCAATGGCCAAGTGGGATTTGGGGTTCAAGAAAATAAAGTACCAGCCTTGAATGACAGTTTGGCAGAATTGTTACAAGTGTTCACAAAATGTTTTGGGAGATTTATTTCAGCCCTTTACATATCTGAAGTGAAGCCAACAAGACGGTGATTATCTGTAAAAAATAACTGCAACGGAAAATCATCCTTGTATTCTCCCATGGCAAATTAACAGAGTCAACTCCCTGTACTCTGAGTTCAAATCCTGCTAAAGTCAACTTTGTCTTTCATTCTTTCAATGTCAATACAAAAGTTCCACCAGCCCAAGGTGGTAGATTGGTAAAAAAAAAAACAGGTATATGGTTATATCATATACCTGTCTTCCATCATATATGTAGTCAATCAGGAATGACCTGAGATTAAACAACAACAACAACAACCAAAACTAGACTGAGGTATTGCATTACCAATACAACTGAAGTAGACTAACTGGTTACAGCTCCCAAAACTAAACCCAGGTTGAAGACATAGATCACCTTAACTTGATATTTTTCCCTATAGTAGTTAGGACAGCTATAAGATAATTTTCTTTTCTTTTAAACATAAATTTTAAAAAATATAAACAAATATTTAACATGATGACTTACCAAGTCTGTGATCTGTGAGATCAGTCAGACCAACAGGTTCTGTTCCAGTAGCTGGTAAAGTGGATCCAGTTTCAAAAGAAATTTCTTGCTTTTTCATCTCATGCTTATAACAAGGTAATTCATTTAGAGCTGAAAAGTGGAGAAAAATAACACATATATAATGCATTCACATATACACACGACATATATATATATATATACATACCTGAGTAAGCACATAAATGTGAAACAAGGTGGGAAAAAAATAGTACTCAAATACTGGAGGCAAAGTAATATGCTTTATTGTTAATGCTGCAAAAACATCACAAAAACATCACAAAAGACTGCAACTCAGAGCTTCATGTTCCCATTCATTGGGCAGTTGTGATCAAGAATGGAATCTTGATTACAACAGCCTAATGAACAGGAACAGGAAATTCTGAGTAGCAGTTTTTTGTGATATCTTTGTTTTTGCAGCTTTAATAATAAAGTATACACACACACACCCACACATATCCAAAACACAAACCATATGTATACATATACTCAGTGAAATGATGAAATATTTTTTCAAATTCAGATTTAAGAAATGAAAAAAGAAACATCACTCACCGTTAGAAATATTAAATTTGAGGGTATCAAATAATCTCTGCATTGAAACATCTTCAGGTTTATAAATACAGAATACTCCATGAAGTCTTCGGTATACAGAAGGTGACCAGTCTAACTTCATTTCTTCTTCTGCAAAAGATAAATTTTATTGGTTAGGTTTTATAATTCTAGCAGTAAATTAAATGATTCACCCACTTTGGAACTAGAGGTGAAGCTAATGTTTTTGTTCTTCACAAGTATACTGGATTGGTTGCACTGATGATACTATACAATGAAACACTACATTGTATTCAGGAAGAAGGCTATGCTTCTGATTAACAAAGATTTATTTACCAACATGCTTCAACAACTAACTTATAAAACATAACAATGATGCTTCTCTTTCTTCCTTACCACAATAGCTTGGACAATATGCATTACAGTATCTGTTCTGGCTTTGGCATTCTCAGTTTGAATCCCACCATGACCGGTATCACCTTTCACCATTCTCAGGGTTATAGATAAAGTACCAGCATAGACCAGTGGACTGGCACAACTGTTACAGCATCAGAAGGGAAGCTGTGTAGCATTTCTTCTGAGTCCAAGCCAATCTGTAGCCTACTTGGTTGATAAACTTAATCCACCACCACCTGGTCCTTGGGGCTTTAGTATAGTGTATTCCATGATAAGTATTCAGGTAAGGTCATTGGTTTGAAGATTCCTTTCTCTTTCTCCTTTCACCAGTCTCAGAAACCCTGAAAATGTCATGGGCATAGCTTTTCCTCCTGACTCAGCATTTAAGTAAAATGCACCCTCTGCTCATGCCCATGTGTGTCTACTTCTTCTGTCATTTATATTGTTATACCCTACACTAAACACTATAGTTATTCCTTCTTCCCTAGAACTGCTACATTTTGGAATTATCTCCGTCTTAGCCAATTTTCTTCCTCAAGATATCAATCTTTCTGTTTCTTTCAGCCATTTTTCATTCACCACTTGATGAAACCTCAAGCATGTCTTTGCTGGTTTATACATACTGGTTGTATGACAGGCCTACTTGCCCATGCTGGCTAATTGCAGATTGGACAGATTGCTCCTGTGGTCAGACAATTATCCCTACCTATCAATACCTAGACAGTATTTAAACTCTTGATGAGAACTAAGTTCTAGGAAGTCAATTTCAGGACCCACACATCAGTATTTCATTCCACCTCACTTAGATTTTCCAATGCCCTTGACAAATGAAAGAGTATGACAACCACTATCATTCTGCCTTCTGGTTTTAGCTGCTGATAAGGTTACCCATAAACAAATGGTATATTTGGTGAAATAAAAGTAAAGAAGTATATAATTCACTAGTGTCAGTACTATTGCTCTATCAAGGACTAAGTCTTTGCCCCCACCACCTCCAGAAAAATGAAGCAAAGCCTTAAATCTAACATCAGTTCATTTGAATCTAAATGAGAATAGTGATCTTTGAACTTACATTGTCATCATAAACTAATAACAAAATTTATTTTCAAGTGGATTGGGATGAAACAGCAAATAAAAGAAGGCAGTGTCAAACAAACATGTTGAATTCAGAGAAGTCTTCATGAACTAAAAATGGTGATTTGGCACAATAGTTACAATGTCAGACGAAATGCTTTCTGATATTTAGTTTGTTCTTTTATGTTCTGGATCCAACTTCGTTTTTTTTTTTTTTTTTTTTTCATCCTTCCAGAGTCGATAATATAATGTATTAGTCAAGTAGTACTAGTGACATTTAATATTCCTATAATGCATCCTAGATGTGATAGCAATTATAAAAGATGATAGAAGTATGGAAAAGGAAGAATCCGACAAGTAGGGCTATGTACTTCAGGAGAGGTAACAGCTGACATTTCTGGCTGGGTCTATTTTCGAATAAAATAAATACAAAAAAAAAAAAAAAAAGAGAGCGGATTAAGTTTGTTGGGTCTTCACACTCGTTATATATAAAGAACTTGCTTTTGTTGATTAGCACCAGATGAAACCTGATCAAGCAGATTTTTGATCAAAGCTGTTCCAATTATACCAATTATATCTTATTTGTAGACATTATATCTATAACTACATTATTCAAAGTATCCTTGTTTTAAAGATGGTAGAGTGATTCGAGGGAAGTTTACTATTTCAATGAAGGTCAAGCGACAACGAAGAGGCTCCCTCGTTAAATATAGGATATTCTAGAAGTGACTAACAGAGACAAATTGAAGAATTTTTGGTGTTTATATAGTTTAGTTATAAATGTAGTGAATTTACAGGATACATGCACATAAAAGTACACAGTTTACCAGATCTGCGTATTCAATATTATATCTTAACTGCAAATAGCAATAAAATGCAAATATACTCACAAATTTTACTACAATAAGTATGTAAAAAGGAAACAGGATTCATGTGATCCCTATCGTGATAAATATATACGTAAGTAACAATTCATGAATAAAATTTTGAATAAAGATACAGTTCGAAGCATTAGTTACCTGTAATAAACAATATTTTGGTCAACACATGAGTGCTTAGTGTTCGAAAAATAGGATTGGTATTTCAACGAAAATAGTATTTGTAAAATAAAATGAAAACTATTAAAATCCGAAGGTACTGATCATTTTGTTGACTTCCAAAAGTATTGATTAATTCTAAAGTTTAACTTTTTTTTTTACATGTTTTAAAAAATAGAGAAAATTTATATTTATTTGTATAGTATGATAAACGAAAAGTCGTAATTCCATACTGAATCCTAATTTTATATAAATCCATCGTTTCTATCCAGTAAACATTAGTGGCAACCGTAGATCGCACTTTGCCGATTTCTTAGCAATAGATTTATAAATATTTAATGGATATTTATTTAAAGTTGTACGTATTTTTCTTAAACTTATCACTTACAAATTTCGGCACTATCATGCTATTAGCTGTCAGAAGTGAAAGTGCTCACTGCTAGTGAAGTATCTGTCTGTCTGTCTGCCTGTTGCTGGCCTGTCGATTCTTTGGCTACTGACAGTTAATACCATGACTGGCCGGAGCGAGCTATATGTCTGTCTGTCTGTCTCTCTCTCTATCTATTACTCGAAAGTTCGCGCGTCCGCGCTAGCTAGTCGTGAGTGGTCGATCCTATTATTTTTAAACTTCAAACTTCATTTGTTTTCTACTTTGATAAATTCTCTCTGTTGAAAATTATATTTTTATATTTTAAATAATTTGCAATTTCAGGAAATATGTTTTTATATTAAATTTGTGTTTTCTACTCACGACTAGCTAGCGCGGACGCGCGAACTTTCGAGTAATAGATAGATAGATAGAGAGACAGACAGACATATAGCTCGCTCCGGCCAGTCATGGTATTAGCTGTCAGTAGCCAAAGAATCGACAGGCCAGCAACAGGCAGACAGACAGACAGATACTTCACTAGCAGTGAGCACTTTCACTTCTGACAGCTAATAGCATGATAGTGCCCAAATTTCTAGGTTTTGAACCGTTTCCATTTAATATCAAATATATATAACTCTTTACCAAAAGCAGTTCGGAAACGAAACCCAAATACACTGAAAGGCGGTGTCCCAGCATGGACAGTAAACAAAATGCATATTACTTTTAACTTTGTGTCTCTGTGTGTGTTATTGCAGTACTGGAGGCCCAGGAAATCCTAAAGCACGTTTCTGATGGTCCCATTGGTTGTGATATGCAGCATATCTTTGTCATCTAAACCTGACGAAGCCCATTTCTCTCCAAATGTAACTACAGCCGAGGAAAAAGAAATCTCGACTGGTTCTTTATTTATCGACCACTAAGGGATGAAAGCAAAGTTGACCTCGTTGGGATTTGGACTTCGAGCGCAGAAAATCAGAACGCATATTCATAAGATATTGTATCCGATCTGATGCTTCTAACTGTCAGTTCACGCGCACAAGGGACCGTCGCTACCAGAGATAATAGATTCATAAAAATGATCAATAATGTAATCATGGATCATAATGTGAAACTAATTTTTCAGTCCCCTGATCTACAGTTGCCATAAAATTACCTTGAACATCTGATAGCTAGTTATATTGTGATATGGTGCTACTAAACAGATGGTATGTTAACGGAAGAGTGAGAAAAATAAGGGGCAAGTGACATTTCATCAAAACAAATCATATAAAATCTATTGCCAACGTAAGGTGGCAGTCTTGCGTTGGACCATGTTACTACCTTTTAACCCCAGGAAATCATTTTTTCCAGCTGGTTATCGACACACAATCTGTGTCTGAAATAGCTAGTTTTAAATCTCTAAATGAGATCTAAGTAGTAACTATACTTCGTAGTAAAATCTATTTGTCAAGGTAGTAACATAGTCCTGCGTAGGACTGACACCTTCCGTTGGCAAATAGATTTTACTATGAAGTATAGTTACTATTTAGGTCTCATTCAGAGATTTAAAACTAGCTGTTTTACTCATTAAGTCATATATATTTGGTTTGCAAGGTTTTTCATGTGAACGTATACAATAAAATTATATATATGTGTGTGTGTGTGTGTCCTCTTTCAGAGTCCCGGAAAGGAGATACGTGACTTTGCTAGCCAGCCATGCCTGGCAATTACAAGACGAAGAGATTCCATACTCGATCGCATGGAAAATACTCGAGAACCCAGGCAACTACATAAAGGGACGAAACGGTGCAAGTTATGCATTGCCGAACGTACAAGGATCCTTAAAGATTCGCTCGTACCAGGGACTATCCTGAACTCTAGGACGGAGATTTTAGAAAATTTCTGCTAACCTTTTGGAATCCGCATAGCGACACCACAACCGGAGACCAACAGCCAAGGCCGAAGGGAGTCGTTTACCTTCGTGGTGCTTTGGTGACTGCAAGGTGGCAGCGCAGCCGATGATCGATGGACAATGGCGAAGGGAGAAATCACCTCGGGTTTTACTCTTAAAAAACGAGGTTTTTTTCCCCCACCCACATTTTAAGGAGATTAGGCCAGCAGTGTTTGTAGGGTTTGAAGATACGCCGTAAGGTTAAACCCTTTATGAGCGAGAAACCCAGGGTAACCCCATAAACCGGCCTACCCCACTATTATATATATATATATATCATTTGCATTTACATCTCTCTCGGAGCCTATTAGTTATATGTGATTTATTCTTTCTGTTTCGCTTTCAAACGCCCGTCTAGTATACACTATCCGTTGTGAAAAGTTGCATGCTTATAAATTCATCTGAAATATATTCGCTGAAGCAAATTTTCTTGATAATAACTCCTTTCTGGTAGTGTCATCAGAGACCATAAGAGTAGGATTCAGCCGTTATGTTGGTCTGGGGCCCAGGGAGTTAAGGGGGACTCAGGGATCCAAGAATAGGCACTGGAAATTTCTGGTTTGTAGGAGGACTAAAGCCCCACTACCAGCAGGTGGTGCTCAAAAGCAATCTCGTTTCGCCTTGAAAAATTTATCCCAGACTCACAAGATATAATATGATTTCTACTGATCAGATTACCTTTCATCTACCACAGATAAATCAAATAGTTTACAGTACTAAATTTTTAACTGTAAATGATTTTATGAAACACATTTGCTGCTAGCAATAGTTATATTTAGTATAAAACTGTCGGAGCTCTGAAACAGTTAACCTTCATGAAGTGATATAGGATCCAGGAGATATGGACCATTGTGCTGTATGTGAGTATATGGTAGAAGCACTTGTCATTAGGCTGTGGGCAACGACTTGATAAATAAATAGACGGTAGTAGATTGGTAAAGATTACCGTGTGGAGTGCGTCTAAAAGGGATGCATAGAGGAGACGACACTAAGAAATAAAGAACTATGAACGAGAAAATGTTCAAAAGAGACAACTAGGATGAAATTGAATAACTTTGTTTTATAAAAAAACTTTCGTGTCTGTCTCATTGACAATTACGACTAAAAGATTGCAATGTTTGATTAGTGAATTAATTAAAGCTGTAACTAGTTTGTTTCCCAATGATTTTCCGGAAAAAAAAAAAAAAGACGCTTTCGAAGGTGTTGAGTTCAATTATCTTCATAAAAATTTTAAAATAAATTGTTTTCAGCACTAAGCAACATTAAGCAAAATCTTCATTTTTTTTTTTTTTTAACAACATAATCGTAATCTAAACCATCTAAAATGTATCACTGGAAAAAATTCCATTGAAAATTATAATACATTTCAAAGAAAGTTATGGGGAAACGTAGTTGGGTGGATGCACATTTCTGTAGTTAAACCCAATACAGAGCTCGGAAAAGAGTGAAGGAAAAGAAACGAAAATAAAGTAAGAAAAAGTTATCAATATGCAAGCAGATCAGAGTGAAACACAAAAGGACAAAAGCCATAAGGAAGAAAGGATGCATAGGCATGTCAGGAGTAGTGTTGGCAAATTTCTAGAAGCATTGAATATTTGAAGAATCTGTTTTTCTAGCAGCTAAAATAGCATTCATGTATCTCAATATATGACTGTAGACCTCATACTTCTGACATGCTTTTACTTAACATATATAATGAACATTTTTGTCTACAGCTCTCCGGTGCAAACAAAATATAAGAGAAACTTTCATACGAGTCAAAACCTTATATTGTCAGTTACACGGGGAGTTAATTCCCTTATATGGTAGAAGTTATTTCCCTTTTATTTACAATTTAGTTTCACTGTTAGTTTGAGTGCAAAGGCACTGTGGACAGTAATTAATGCATTATATAAGTATCACATACATACATTGTTATGTATGTAAATTCAAATCTGTAAAAAATTTCTTCCCGATTTGTTTGATTTTTCGACTAAACTTTACTAAGGAGTAAAACGATTGATTTAACCATAACTGCATCTGTAAACCAATTAACTAAATACATTGAACACTTGTAAACAATTGTCATATTTGTACATTCTCACCTTGAATAGAAAAATATCCCTCTTTTTCCCGCTTATCAAGTCTGTGGTGAAGGCACGTGACTTAATGATTAGTATATTCGACTCACAATCGTATGGTCACGAATTTGATTCCCAGTGGAGCAAGACACTTCTATTTCCTGTTGTTCCAATCCACTCAGCTGATGAAAATGAGTAATCCTGTGTCAGACGGGCGTCTCGTCCATGTTACGGAAACCGGGAAACCTGTCCTTATGAATCCAAAGGGCTCGAAAAGGATGTTTTATCCTTATTTATCCAGTCCACTCAGCTGACAAAAATCAGTTGTACTGGGTCGACCGTGTCACATTCGGTGTGTCACGCTGAATCTCAGAAAATTACGTTAAGGGTATGCTAGTCTGTGGAGTTCTCAGTCGCTTGCACGTTAATTTCACGAGCAGGCTGTCCCGTTGATTGAATCAACTGGAACACTCATTGTCATAACCGACGAGGTGCCCAGTCTATTTATTGTTGCACATGCAAACTATACAAATATGACAGCAGTTTGCGACTGACCCATGTACCTAATTAACTTTAATTAGTTTACGAATGTAGTTTCTGTTTAAATCTATGAATTTGTCCATAGTAAAATTTAGTATATTTATATCAGGTCGCTCATTAGTGCTTCAAGTAAAAAATAGTCAATCTGGTACGACCTGTTGCATGGTGGAGTTGACAGCGACCAGACTAGCTCCCCAACCTGGCTTGCTTGGTGAGGAAGGTAACTGGAAACAAGACTTATCAAAAGGGGTGTTGGACACGATGTAAAATCAAAGACTATCGAACAAGAACACAGGGACTTGGAAATTCTGAGTCAAAGTTCGGCATGCTGTAAAGACCACTAGGAGTGAAGCACCCTTTTGTTAAAGCATGTTTCGTGGCTACACCGGCAATATAACTGAGCAGGTGTTTTAGGTTCAGCATTCTTGGAAGGCAGCCAAGCTGGGAGAAGAATGAAGCATAAACCCTTGCTGGATGTGAATCCCTGATTGAGTCACTGAAGAGTAAACTGTGGTGGAAAATTGGATTTGAAAGGAACCTGTTCATTTTGAAGAGAGCATGAAGACACAATAGATGGATTGAATCTGAGTCACTTTCCACCTACACATGCACACACAACCTTCAACTATGAGGATGAGAATATTCATTCATACAAAGTTTAATATAGATGTAACGGTTTGAAGTTAGTTAGTCGGAGATTACCAACTGTAACGATAAGTATTATTTACCAATTGTAACGATAAGTATTATTTACCAATTGTACTGGTTATAAGATGAACGATGAAGATGATCAACATTTTTATAGAAATATTTATTTACCGTTACTTTATATGTTGCCATACCACGACGGGTAGGTCAGTGTAATCGTATAACACAGTTCTTAAAAAATGCAAGGCAAAGAAAGTTAATTTTGGCCTGTATAGGTGTGTACACATTCTTGTAATAGTAAACCGAATAAAAAAGACAGGGTAAGGTTACCGAGTAAAGAGATGAGAGCTAGTGATAGTTATAGCCTCGAGGGAAGTTGTGTCTCATAGTTGGCTGGTTGTAAACTTCTCTCTCCCTTTGGTCGTGTTGTCTTTTAGGTGGCTGACTGCTTGTGACTATATCTGTAGATGTCCATTCCCTAACTTGTCACGAGTTGCTTCGCTCTGTTGTCGCCAAGTGACCACTGAACTTTTGGCTTGGGGTCTCCTGTTTTTATAGCTATCTAGAAGGATAGTGAGTGCAAAGGATTTAGCTGGCGGTCTTGTTATCTCTATTCTAGATTTGATGGAGTAGAAGAGGTCAGAAAGGGTCAAGTGGTGGAGACACCGCTTCGGCCTAGCTAAAGGCGTCTGGGACGATCAAAACCATTGTTCCACCGCGGGAAAAGTTCTGACGCAGTATTAATTCAAATTTGGGTATAGTGGATCGAATCCACTTCACGCCTGCAAGATTCGTATACAGATATAAAATTTTCTTAATCTTAAAGTCACTCAGCTCTGATACGAGGCTAAACAACCTTATCAATGTATATTTAGTTAAGGACGTTAAACGACGACGGCGTTGTTTAATTCTAAATTACACAGCTGTATACAACAGTCTATCATAGTGTAGAGAATTGTAAATTAGAACAAAATAAACAAAAATGCATGTTTTTATTTACATTCCCTACTGGTCAATAAAATAGTTTAGCTGTGTGTGATGTGCCATGTCAACCATGATAGGCTGTATATGTGATATGAGGCTTTGTTTTCAACAAGAAAATAATATCACAGAAAAGACGACTGGAGTACATATGATAACTCTTCAGTGAAATTGATCTGTGTTGATACATACATACCAACCAATTATGAAATGACAGAAATTGGTCACATGAAATTGAAGATATATATGGATGTGTGTATGTGTACTAGTATACTGCGCTGTCAAAAATTACAGCACTTTAAAAGAAATACACTAAAGCTGGTGTTTAACTTATAAACTGGCATAACATACATTCCATGTATTTGATATAGACTTGTTACAACACATTGTATACAAGAAATGATGATCAAGGAATCTGAATGGAAAGAAATTCTTCACAAAATATGTTGTAATAAAATATCTACTGAAAATAAAATGAAACTGTACAAAATATGTCATATTAGAAGATCAACTAAAAATAGTGTGAAATTGTAAAAAAATACAGAGGAATTTCAAAATTATTTTCAATAGTGTATGATGCTTTGCTCAATGTAGGTGTGCAATGTTTCAAATGTGTATTTTTTGTGAACATAGTTGGAATGACATATACTTGGTAATTTTTACTATATGTACAAGTTCATACTTAATTATTCAGATCTTTATTTTACTATTTTGGAGAAGAAATTGCTTCTGATCAAATTTCTTCAACCATTGCTTCTTTCTGTGTAGAACTTTAAATAATTCTTATTTCTAGTAAAAAAAATACATACGTACATACATACGTATGTATGTATGTCACTGTTCAGTTTTAGTTTAAGATTTCTTGCCAATAGAGAAAGAGCTGATTTCTAACCTAGATCCAAGGCTCCTTCATTGGAATTTCAACATCAACAACAGGGTATTTTTGTTTGTATGTATGTATGCAGATTTGTATGTTTTGCTTTATGTATGCATTCTCATGCATATAGTTGCATATCTAGACATACTTGTATATATTTAAATGATAAACTTCTGGAAAGTTTTGCAGGTTTCTACAGTTCCAGTGATGGATTGGATCGATAGTCTTTGAATTAACTTTCTTGTGTATGTATGCATGTATGTACGATTCATAAGTATTTACACGTCGTCCACTGTATGAGTGATTAAGTCACAGTTATCTGCATAAAGGAGGTCATGAATAAGAGAGGAAAACTTTTGAATTGGCAGCAAATCAGTACAGATTAAAAACTATGAATTGTATTTCTGCTTCTTGCAAGGCATTTGAACTCAGCATTAGCCTGGACAAGATGGTTGTAATGTTCCAGTCTGCATCAGAGAATCCATATGTGGAGCCAGCTATTTTGGTTGAAGGAACAATACTGAAAGTGGTAGACAAGTTTGTCTACCTGGGCAGCACACTCAGCCGTTCTTGCTCCCTGGATGATGAAATATCTTTCAGGTTGCAGAGAGCAACTGATTCCTTCTGGTCTCTTGAGTCTCATGTGTGGTCCCAGCATGGCATCACAAGGCAAACAAAAATTGCTGTGTACCGTGCATGTGTACTGACATCGCACCTCTACACATGTGAGACATGGCCCCTTTGCAAACGTCATGTAAAGGTCCTTGAATGCTTCCATCAGAAATGTCTGAGACACATTCTGAATGTTGGCTTGACCTTAAAAAGTCCAGACATACAGGTCTTGAAGAAAGGTGATATCTTGAGTATTGAGATGATGGTGTACAAGCACCAATTACGTTGGACTGGACACCTTATTAGAATGAAGGATAACAGGATTTCTAAACAGATGCTATATGGGGAACTTGTTAGTGGAAAGAGACACCAGCAGAAACCAAGGCTGCAATTTAAGGACTGTGTCAAGTCCTCATTAAAGATTTGTGATATGCAGGAGACTGTCTGGGAGAGCAATGCTTGTCATCGCCACATATGGAGGAGGCAGGTTAAGGAGGGGGTCTAATAAGGTGTCCAGGAAGAATTTAAGCATGCTGCTCAAAAGCACATTGCTGGTGTAGTGAATGGGGAAAGTTTGGTTTGCAATCTTTGCAGTCATGTATGCTTGTCAAGAGCAGGGCTCATTAACCACCAACAGAGCCGCAAATGCAAAATATAAGTTAGTCCTAGATAACACAATATTCCTAAAGGTCAGCAATGGTCTTCCTCGGTCATGAGTGGATGGCCATCATGTATCTATGTATGTATGTGAATACCCAACAAAGTTTATTATGTTACTGTGAAGTTTCTTTCCTAAAAGAAGTTTGAATTCATAGCCCTCTTCATTTGTTTTAACACCATACTATGCTATAAAGAATTATGCAAACAATAAATGTTTTTAATTCATGTATAAGCATTAAAAAATATATTCCTGGTAATTAAGAGCTTAGTTAATAACATGTTAAAATCCAATACTTTCTTACACTGCAGTAAATCCTAGTGGGACATACCTGCATGTAAATACATAGTTGGCTAAAATATTGTTTAGAGCAACATATTTGAAACAAAAAGTAGAAAAGCCTGCATTTCACATATCATTTAAAATGTAATTGTGTTCAACAGTTGTTTCATTAGCAATAAACACAATTATTTATCTAATTAGAATTAGAAATTGGTCAGGAGAGGAGACCATGACTTAGATGTAGTTCATGTTGAGCATAAAGATCTGGAGATTGGGATCCAGGTGTTGAGCATTCTGGTGAAAAAGGACTGGATGAAGTGTTTAGCAGAAGGTTTCAGACACTGACTGTAACAGAATGAGATGTAGTTAGCTTGTTCATATGATTAGAGGCCATTGCAGTTGCTATTAAAAGGAGTAGAGATAAGAAGCAATGTGCCTGAAATGGGTTGGCAAGTGAACCACTACCAATGTGTGCTTCAAAGACTTCTTTTGGATAAGAGTATGCTTCTATGATGTTTGTATGTCTTCAAGTAACACTACCAAAATGTGGGTCTTACATACGTGTAGAGAGTCAGCAGCTAATTAAGACTGATGTATTTTCTGTATCTAAATAAATATTCTAGTTTTTGGAGTGTAGTTGTTGTTGCTGTCGTTTGAACATTTCCCCCTCAAGAGTTATGATCAAAGTCAACATCCAGTCTTTTATTCAGACAATGCATTATCATTTTCAGTTATAATAAAAACAATTCTACTTTCATTACCAACCTGGCTCAGACCAGCTCTGGCTCTGAGCACAAATGTCTTGTTTTCATAAGTTTTGAATTAAAATCTTCCACCAAACCTTAATCACAATTTATGTTCCTAACACTAGCTGAATGATAATGAAGTTATTTTACTAAATTCTTTGTTATATTTAAAGTAATTGAAAATAAATACCATAACAAGAAGGTTAATCTGATGGGTTACTCTATACTTTTGTAGAGTACAAATTATTACTCTTAAACAAGAATACTTTTGACTGTGACTTCAAAGTTTTGACTAGTTAAGCCATTGTCGGACTGCAATGCATTGCAGTTACTCTTGGTTTTATGTATCTCTTTTTGTATATCTGTGTATGTAGGTTTGAGTAGTTATATTAGAATATCTTTTATTGGGGTTTTGTTTAGAGATAGGGAAACTTTTAGATAATTTCTAGAGTACTAGTTGAATATAAATCTGTAAAAGTTTTCTATGCTAACATCATGAAATTGGACTTTGTACCTTTGGTTTTTTTACATTGTCAAAGCAAAGAATAAAATTCAATAAAATTAAAAACAACAAAAATACTGTCACATCCTGTGAGACACACATATACACTTGTTTACAATGTTCTACATACATGAATAAATTCTAAACAATAACATAACCCCATATTTAATCAAGAAAAATTTCTCCAAAACAGCTCATCATAATAACCAACCTAAAAACCTAATTACCACTCCACTCAAACTCACACACTTGAGGAAGACTGAATAAAGCCAAGAGTAACTTCAATGGATTGCAGTCCAAGGATGGGTTAACTGGCCAAACCTCAAAGTTGCTGTCATATATACATATATGTATGTATGTATGTATGTATGTATGTATGTATGCATGCATGCATGCATGAATGCATGCATGCATGCATGTATGTATGTATGTATGTATATATGTATGTATATATGTATGTATGTATATGTATGTATGTCTATGTCATCATTCAGTTTTATTTCAAGATTTCTTGCCAATAGAGAAAGAGCAATTTCTAACCTACATCCAAGTTTCCTTCTTTGGAATTTCAACATCAACAACAGGGTATTTTTGTTTGTTTGTTTGTATGTATGTATATGTGCAGATTTGTATGTTTTATTTTGTGTATGTATTTTCATGCATATAGTTGCATATCTAGACATGCTCGTATATATTTATTTAAATGATAAACTTCTGGAAAGTTTTGCAGATTTTTACAGGTCCAGTGATGGATTGGATCTGTAGACTTTAAATTAGCTTTCTCCTCTCTGGTTTTGAGAAGTCTAATTTCTCAGGATTGGTATTTAGGTAGTGTGTTACATATCCCAGTGCCCCAATAATTGCAGGTATAAACCTGAACTTCTAATCAGGATAGAGTAACTGTAGATTTCTCAAGAGTTCAGCATAGGTGTTCTCTTTTTCACTGATCTTCAGCTTTATGTTAACATCTGCTGGGCAGCTAATTTCCACAACTGTGCACAGTTTCTCTTCCCTATCTCAAAACGTTATAGTGGGTCTGTTGTGCTTACATTTTATTGAGGTTTTCACTGGGGCATTCTACCAGTACTCCTTTTTATTATGAGTGGTTATGGCTTCTATCATACTGTGGGTTCTTATTTCTTTGTCCTCGAGGTTATCCTTCCAACAGATTTCTAGAGTGTCCTAGCTACAACATCATGTCTCATTGGTAGATGATACTATGATGATATTTTAGGACAACTGCTTATGATGTGGGTGATGTCTTCGGTGTTAACTCCGCAAAGTCTGCATTGGTTGTCATATACAAAGCTTTAGTCGGCACGGAGCTGTCGTGAAAGAGAATTGTGCAACATGCGACACAGTGGGACTGAACCCAAGGTGACATGGCTGGAAAGCAAGCTTCTCAACTACATAGCCACGCCTATAAAGGAGAGATACATTTTGGATAATATACTCCTTGATACAATATGCTTAATAAACAGATGGGATGTTTACGGCGAGAAGCCCTTTGATTTTAATATTTACTCAAGCAACACAACAACTAATAACGCTACACCTTGCAGAGTGTTCCAGAATTAACTGTTTCAATGAAATTGAGTAAATTTTTTAAAAAACTGACAGGATTTTATGTTCATTACCAAAACAAATAGATTTATAAATCTTACGACAGACTTTAATTGAAAATTTTCAATATGTCTGTATCCCTGCATACTTCAAATCTCTCCTTAGCGTTGTGAAACACATTTTGAAGCATTTCAGGAGTTAGAACCTCCGCTGCTAACTGAATGTGTTCTCTAAGCTCAGGTAAAACGATTGCTCCCATCTTGGGGATGGAGGTAAAGAAAATGATTGCTGCCAAATTGAAAAAAAGTTGTCATGGACAAATAAGAGGGGTCCAACTGGAATGAAAACAAAATTATAGACAAAATTCAAAATTTATACACTTTTAACACATATTAAATATGATAAACATAAATAAAAGTGAGTTCTAAAAAAATGCATCCGATTTCACTCAAATCATCATTAATTCTGGGACACCCTGTATTTACTCATCCAACTTCCCAGGGGAGGGAACACAGGGGGGAGACTAATTAGAGGTGGCAAGCATAGCTTCTGGAAGTGGTCACATGATCAAACTTAAATGGCTGTAAGTCACAACAGCAGTTTGTTTTTTTGTATGAACATTTTGCATTATATAGTTCAGACATGGATGGCATACAAAGCAGCCATGCTGCCGGGCCATGCTGTGTTGCGCAGGATTGGAAATGTGAAACATCAGCAGGGCACTTCTAGAGAATGGTTGAGTGGGTTTGTTATGTCTTTACCCAGCCACACACACACTCACATGGCTCAGATGTGTGCAGGATGGTAACATGAAGCATAAACAGGGTGCAGACAAATATTTTAATGTTCTTCTCACTTCTTGTGCCAAATTGGATGGAAAGATTTTCATGAAATATTATACGCTACTTATAATGCATAAGTAGTGTCAATATCTTATCGTCATAAGGTGGCGAGCTGGCAGAAACATTAGTACGCAGGACGAAATGCTTACCAGTATTTCGGCTGTCTTTATGTTCTGAGTTAAAATTTCGCCGAGGTCGATTTTGCCTTTCATCCTTTCGGGGTCGATAAATTAAGTACCAGTTGTATACTGGGGTTGATGTAACTGACTGGCCCCCTCCCCCAAAATTTTGAGTCTTGTGCCTAGAGTAGAAAAGAATATTTTATCGTTGGAAAATAGCCTAGAACAAAGATAAAACCCAGTGCAGTATATTCAAATCAGATTAATCTGCATTTATGGGGAGCCCACCCATCTTGTCCCTTTATGACTTTTTTTTTTTTTTGAGACAACAGACCATAATTTTAGAGAGATTTGGCTGCTATTTCTAACAGCTCAAGGGTGCACAATGAGTTTGTTTTGTTGGTTGATCTGGAGACTGCACGTAAATGGCAGTGAAGCTGAGGGGTTGAAGAAAGAGGGTTTTGGTATAGGTTTGTTGAAGACATCCAAATTGGAGTTGGGAGTGATACAAGCAGCAAATGTAAGAGATTTTTCAAGCAGAAGTGCTAGTAACAGATCCATCTATGTTGAGGACCGGTGAGTTGGAAGATACTGCCAAATTAGTAGATGGCAATTCTGTCTGCCAGAATTGTTGGTGATGATGGAATTCTTCCTTTGGAAAATATTATGAACATTGTTCTTTGTCTTTTTCTGCTGCTGCAGCACAGCTAAGGACTAACCACTTTGCTTGTTTGAGAAATGCAAAGCACCATGCTTTGAAGGGTGGTTTAATTTATTGTCTCATATTTCTAAGATTGGGGAATAGAAGAAAACACTTGTTGTCAGGAATAGCCAATGAACCTTTAATATAACCACTCAGTTAACTTTAAGTACTTAAGGAATTTGGAAAAACTGACACGTGATGATGGGAAGATGAGATGCATTACTTTGGTCACACAGATTACATACAATCACACATATGCATGCACATATATGCATGGATGGATGTATGTATGTATGTATGCCCATATGTGTGTGTGCATGTGCATATGTGTTTGAGTGTGTATTATAATATATACACAAGGTCTGATTGATAAGTATCAGATCTGTTGCTATAGCAACGAAAGTAAAGCACACAGAGTAAAGCCACTTGGCAAAGGTTGACCTTGAACTCTGCCGTGCATGTGCACTAAGTTTTAACATTCTCGCTTACTTACAATGCGATGATTACACGCTACACACCTTCTTTCCAAGCACTGCTGTAAACAGCAGAAGTGAGCTAGAACGTTAAAACTCAGTGCTCATGCACAGCAGAGTTCAAGGTCAATCTGTGCCAAGAGGCTTCACTTTGCATGCTTTAGCTGTGTTACTATGGCAATAGTCCAGATACTTATTGATCAGGCCATGTATAAGTATATATATCTCATGCCTGTGTAAGTGTATGTAGGTATGTTTTTCATTGTTTTTTTAGGTGGGGGGGGGGATCTTTTTTGAGATTTAAGTTCACAGAATTCAAACTGATCTCTGACAAAGTGACAAGGCTTCTTTCTTTGAGTAATGACAGATCCAGTAATTTAAGAATGAGTATTTGATTCTGAGTTAGAAAAGTTTATCAAGTCATGCCAAAGTTATGAACAGTCATAGTCACAACAACTGACTGCAGATAATGATAATGTATGTACTCATAAAATAGGAGTATATGTTGCTTTTGATATGATTGTGTATGATTCTTTTTATGTATGTGTGTGTATATCATACATGAACGTATGTGCTTGTATGTATATGTTCATTCTATCAAACTCAAATGGAGATTCTTTGGAATATATAACAAATCTTCACTGTATCACTGACTGAATGTATTCAGGGTATGAGAGTTGGTATACTTTGTTATTTCTTAGACAGTCCTATTGTTGCCAGGCTTTTATGCAAATCTATTTGTACATTACTCCATGCATCATCATCATCATCCTTTGATGTCCAATTTCCATGTTGGCATGGATGGTCTATGATAATAAGTATAAATGAGAATCTGTAACTGAGACACAAGAGCTGACCTCCTCAACAGTGCATGACTTTTGTTCCTTCTGGTTTCACCAGTCCTCAGTCAAATCGTCCAACCCATGCTAGCATGGAAAGTGGACGTTAAATGACGACGATGACGACTGTAATGGTTTGTTATCAGATCTGTTGTATTTGCACAAATAGACTGTTCTTTTTATTAGAATGACATTATAATAAAAATATGTGCCATGTATGTCTTTGCTAATATGTCAAGTGATTCTATTCCCAGTTTCTGTCCAAGTAGATTAGTCCAGTTACACTTGGATCAACTGAAAGAACAGCTATCCACTCAGAGTATCTATTCAAGAGTTCTTCACATATCCAGGCAGTCTTTCCCATTTCTCTCTTTACTTTTCAAGTGGTGTTATCTGAGTAATGACTCAATGCAGCACTTAACTATTTGGACAGGCATTATACTTCTGACTTCCTTTTTTCATCTAACCTAAATTTTGTTCAGCTCACTATTGATGTAGAAGATATCAGTTATGGTCAATATTTTCCTAGCTTTATTCTGCTGAGATTTATTTTGCCTTTCATCCTTTCAGAGTTGATGAAATAAATACCAGTTGAACACTGGGGTCAATGTAATCAACTCATTCCAACCCCAAAATTACTGACTGTGTCAAAACTTCTACCATTGATATCCAAGTTGTGGATCTCTTCAGTTGTCTGGTGTAGTATTCCAAATACTGGAACTAACATTGGTATTTCAAAAGGGGATATGAACTGCTCTGATTTCCATACCTTCCAAAATCTTCTGCAGCATTTCTTCTTCACTCTAGGTTTTACTCACTTTATCAATGCATGTTACACTCTCATCAATACCCAAATACTTTTAGGTAGGAGAGACAGACAAACAAATGATATTTCTATTCTTGTTAGTTCAACAATATTTCCTCAATTGACTACTAGCTATAAACAAATATCCTGGTCAAACTCAATTCTTATCTTGTAACCAGCTCTGTCTTTTGGTGTTATGAGTATATTCTAAATACAGCTTTTAGTAACAAAATGTCACTAATAAAATGACCAGTTTTTTCTTTAAAAATGTTTTAGCCAAGACAATTCCAGGGATGTGTGAGCACATGAGTTAATGTGGAACTTTTCATTCAAAAAGCCAAGCAAACTTGGAGAATGGTGCTACAAAGATTTACAAGTTTCACACAGAAATTTGATAGTTTTGGTAAAATTAAGATAACATTTTTAGTATGGCCATAATTCTGAGAAATTTAGGGCCTGTAGGTTTTAACCATTGAAATCAATATACATGATAGCTCATTCATTTTAATTGGCACCTTCATTGACCAACATCCACTACAATTCTTAACTTCAAACTATATCTAGCCATTGCATCATATAAAAATTCATCGGACCTCACGACCTACTGGCAGTTCAGATACATTGACTTAGCAAGATAAGTTGTCCCCTTTGATTTGCAAGCAAGAACTCATCTCTTTACATTTTATCTCCATTTGTCATTGGTTTTATAGAGTGTTGTACATCATCATCATTTTAATGTCCACTTTTCCATGCTTGCATGGGTTGGCTGGAATTTGTTGAAGTAGATGCTCTTCCTCTTGCCAACCCTCACATGTGTCCAATTAAGGTAATGTTTCCCCATGACCAGACATGTTTACACAGTAGATTGTGGACAAAGGGTATCACTTACATAATGTTGACACTCATTTATAACTATCCCGTGATGTCAAGGCAAGGAGACAGTAACACACACACACACACGCACACACACACACACACATGCGTGCACACCACACACACATACACAAACAACAGGCTTCTTTCAGTTTCTGTGCACCAACTCCACCCACAGGGGTTTTAATAGAAGATACATACCCAAGATGCCATGCAGTGAGACTGAACCTGAAATTTTGACACAAGGCCAGTAATTTCAGGGTGAAAATAATTACAACGACCACCCCACTGTGCACCTGGTACTCATTTTATCAACCCTGAAAGGATGAAAGGTAAAGTTGATCTCAGTAAGAATAAAGCTAGGAAAATATTAAACATCACTGCTATCTGCTACATCAACAGTGATACTAATGAAATCTTTGATTGGGAAGCAAACTTCTTACCACACAGCTACATCTGCACATGTTATACATTGATAAATATATATTCCCATGCACCAGTTATGAGCAGAAAATAACATACATGTTATAGAGCAATAACTGCTTGTAGTACATTAGTCAACTAGTCTGACAAAGTGAAATTGGTTCATTCAAGAAGTGATACTTGCCCATCAAAAACAATACAGCCAGCACTGTGACTGGACAGCCAGGTGCCAACTAAGCCATGCTATTACAGAAAAGGAACATTTTAAAAACTTGTTACAACCACACAACATTTTTTGTTATATTTTCCCTCAAGGGAGAAAATGCCAAAAAAAGCCATATTTCAAAAGTGGATCCACATTAGGAGTTAGGTGCTAGATTACAAGAAACTGGAACTAAATGAATAAAAGAGGAACTAGATTTAGCTCCAAGAGTTTTAAATTTGCAACATTGATTCCATGGGTTCAAATTCCATGGGTTCAAATTCCATGATGTTATTTCCATATGGTACTGCGTATGTTTTGCAGAACTGTGTTTTTTCTTATTCTTTTACTTGTTTCAGTCATTAAACTGCAGCCATGCTGGAGTACTACCGTGAAGAATTTTAGTCAAACAAATCGACCCTAGTACTTTTTTTTAAGCCTGGTACTTATTTATCTGTCTCTTTTGCTGAACTGCTAAGTTATAGGATGTAAGCACACCAACACTGATTGTCAAGCAGTGGTAGGGAGCAAACAAATACAAATACACACGCACACACACCAATATACAGTGGGTTTCTTTCAGTTTCCATCTGCCAAATCCGCTCAAAAGGCTTTGATTGGCCTGAAGCTATAATAGAAGACACTTGTTCAAGGAGCCATGCAATGAGACTGAACCCAGAACCATGCAGTCAGGAAGCAAGCTTCTTACCACACAGCTACACCTGCACCTAGATGGTAAGAAAAAAAGATATTGGTCTTGGTGATAAGCATTTATCTTGCAAGTTGAGTTTCTGTCTTTGTATGGTTTTGGAGGAAATGTTTATTAAGCAATTTTGCTTGTTATTGGAATGTGAGTGTTATTGTGACTTGTGATGTAGTGTGGCCATTATCATTTAGAGTTGTTAATACTGATAATTACTTTGTAAACTATTAAATATGCTTGTTTCGTGGTTTATCTTGCTGAGTAATGTTTGCCAATTTTCTGCATTCTTCTGGGTTTTTACTTTTTTATTTCTATCACTGTTTTCTTAATTAGTTACTTGTTCATGAGTTTCATTTCTGTCATTAATGTTGTTGTTGTTGTTGTTGTTGTCGTTATTGCCATCATCACCACCACTAACACTGTTGCTCATGATTAACCTAGATGAGTCTTGATTGTGCATTAAAGGCATTCCATCCATAATCATCCTGTCTTTTTTCCCCTGATTGTTTCTTTCCTTCATTTTTGTTCAAATATCTAAGACTACATCATCCAATGTGTCCTTCTTTTAAAACAAAAGGGTCTGATATGATAGGAATTGGGTTGTTATTTCTAATATGTTGAGTGATCATGTCAAGGTTTCTTTTTTGTTTTCAAAATTTTATTTCTGTAGTGTAGTATTTCAAGTTGCTCCTGGTTTATATCAGAATGGCAGTGTCTTGGGCACAATGCTGAATTTAAACTTGATGCAGCCTTAAGCTCTATTAAAGCTGAGTAGCCCCCTAATATGCTGGAGGGTATACAAAAAAAAAAAACGAAAACATATTGAAAGCACGAAAACTCATTTATCTTTCTGTAACATGTTTAGTTATGTCTAAACCTGGCACTGCATAAGCGATATATTTTTGGAACTTCTACAACTATTTTGTACACTATAGGAACTACACAATAATATTATGTTGATAAGCATTGTTTTGTTGAATTGTATAAACAGTATTTCTGTCTCTTAGTGGAAGTGGTTCCATTGAGATTTTTGGAAATTTGTGAAGAGGTTTTTTTAAAAGATTATTTTATCCAGTTATGCGTAAGTGTGTTACCATACTGATGATGTGTAGATGGTCATAATACTTGTGATGTCTTGTTTGCTGTGTAGTTATTGTATGTAGGTGTATGAATCAGAGAGTAGTATATGGGTTGGAATTACTGTAGTTAACTTGGTGAGGTATGTGAATATGTTGATGTGGCTGGTTTAGCCTTTGAAGAGAGTTTTAACTGTGTGATTCTATTGTTTCCTCTTGAATTGTCTGTATTGTTTTTGTATCGGGTGTATTGGATGCATTGAAGTATTCACTAATGATAATGTTTATTATTGTTGTTGTTGTTGCTGTTATAACTATTGTTGTTTGGTCTCTGAGTTACATGATCAAAGAAACTTATGATCAAAGGTGCTGCAGCTATGGCCACCACATCTTTTGAATATCAGAAACTACATTATCTAGTGTGTCTGTTCTTCTTCTGGATGGTAGAATGTTATTTGAAGGAGAGTTGACTACTATTTCTAGTGTTCATGAAGTTATTCTAGCTCTGGGCTGGCCAACTAGACTTTTATCTTACGGCCCATGTGATACTTTCTTGAAATGGGTTTACTTAAACAAACATTTAAAAAATTTTTTATCAAAAATTAAAGATTGTAATAAAAAATAAAAAAGAAAGATACTTCTGTTTTCACAATGATAATCTATAAGTAGTAATAAAGCAATAGCCTACAATTTTATAATTTTAAACAAACAAAAAGTATAAAAAATTCTTGATTCTCTAATTTGATTATTTGACTGTTAGTACATAAAATATACAAGTGATCCTCAAAAAACTTTCTGTGATTAAAGTGGCCCACAGAGTAATTCGAGTTGGGCAGACCTGTTCTAGTTGGAGGGGAGTAGCTCAGTTACAAGGTTGGTGAGATTAATTATGACATACACACACACACGCACACACACACACACACACACACACACACATACATTCATTTATTTGTTTCAGTCATTTGACTGCAGCCATGCTGGAGCACTGCCTTCAATTGAACAAATTGCCCCCAGGACTTATTCTTTGTAAGCCTAGTACTTATTTTATCAGTCTCTTTTGGGGACATAAACACACCAACATTGGTTGTCAAGTGATGGTGGGGGAACAAATACAGACACACAAACATATACATATATATGTGTGTGTGTGTGTGTGTGTGTACACACACAACGGGCTTCTTTCAGTTTCTGTCTACCAAATCTACTCACAAGGCTTTGGTCAGCCTAAGGCTATAGTAGAAGACACTTGCCCAAGATGCCATGCAATGGGACTGAACCTGGAACCATATAGTTGGAAAGCAAGCTACTTACCACACAGCCATTCCTGTGTCTATATATATTGTAATTATATATATTATAGTTATATTATATTATATTATATTATATTATATTATATTATATTATATTATATTATATTATATTATATTATATTATATTATATTATATTATATCATATTATATTATATTATATTATATTATATTATATTATATTGTTTTTGTGTTCATTTCTATTTTGAATATCATGTTAAGTATTTGGGTGTCTTTAAGATATATGTTAAACGTAGGATTTTGTACAAGTTACAAGCATCTTTCTTCTGCATCACTATATACGCCAGATAAACCAAGATAGATTTAGTCTGCTTTGGTTTATAATATGTGATTAGGAATAAAAGAGTTTCTGTAATGGGATACCAACATTATTATTTTTTTGTATGATTGTAACATTAACATTGCGTTTGAAATTGAAGTTCTTAGTTCTGTAAAATTACTACGTTTTTTTAAGGTTGCTATATTGCAGAATGTGTGTGTGTGTGTGCGTGTGTGTGTGTGTGTGTGTGTGTGTGTGTGTGTGTGTGTGTGTGTGCGTGCGTGTGTGTGTGTGTGTGTTTAAGAGGCTGTATATTGGTTGTTGTTTAATCCTAAGTCAATCTTCATCAAGTAGATCTATGATCAAATGCACTCCCAGCTATAACCCTTCCATCTTTTTAGCTGTATCTAATATGCCTTTCTTATTTTAAGACAATGTGTTTGCTAAGGGAGATTTGGCTGCTATTTCTACCATGTTAAACAACCATGTAGAAGCTCTCCACTTTTGTTGGTATTGCATGGTGTGCAACAGTAATGATTTGTTTTAAAGCAAGGAGGAGGAAACTTTCATAGAAAGATAATGGTGATATTCCTATTTACTACACAATTTTGTGGTTGTTCAAGAAACATTAAAGAGCTTTTGTTCTCTATGTATATGGATGACAGCTTTAGGCTGTTTACTCTACTTTATTGGCATTATCTTTGTATGTCCACCTAGTTTGAGAGACAATACTTTACATCCATTTAGACAAACCTTGACTGGAAGACAAAATATAATGAAAATGTCACCAAAACCTTGAAAGACCAGTGCTTAGCCGAAGCTTTATGTCTTTAAGCAGTTACAAGATAATCTAATTGATAAGAAACTGGTATATCGCAGTCAATATTCACAAAAGATCTAATGTCTATTCCCAATAGGTGGATAAACTGAGAGACATAGACTTAAGTATATTGTCTAACTATTCAATGAAACATCTACAGGTGATTTGCACTGAATATTGATGAGGTGATGATGTAATATTGTTATTTATCTACTTATTTCATTTATACTGACATGTGTACTGGGGATATTCACCGGAGATATTTGATTTCAAATATCATAGATTTGTGCTTGATAGGAAATACATTAAAAGAGAGCTTGTTCTATGGGGATGCATTATGAAAGAAAGGAAATTGGACTATGAGCTTATGATCACTGAAGTGGTCCAAATCCACTGTACTTTTGTAAACTGTGTGTATGCAAACACAAACATATATATGTATGTTTATCTATCTATCTATCTATCTATCTATCTATCTATCTATCTATCTACCTATCTGTCTATCTCTCTCTCTATATATATATATTCATGAAAGTACTAGTTTCTTTTAATATGTATCATTCAAAGTGTACAGTATTGTATATATATCCATTATGGAGATATATATATATATAAATGGAGTTAAATGCAGGTGCTATTCAAATTCTTTTACTTCCAACACATGTTTCGAAGGTATCACTGATATTATTCCAAAGGAATAAAATGGTGTGATTTTTTGCTACCCTGGTAACTATTTATCTATTTTTTCCATGTTAATTATTAACAAGGGAAAAATACACACATCTATCTATCATCTATTTATCTATATATATATATATATATATATATAATGCGAGAGAGTTAGGGGTTGAGGATTCAACCCACTAAGGGATAGTATCTATCCAATATACTGCTGGGAGGGTACCCAATTATCGCTACACTAGTGTTATACCAAGTGCAATAAATGGGAGCGGGTAAAGGGGGGGGGGAGGTTACCCCAAACTTGTATATCAATTAGAAAATGGAGAATAATATGCTGAACCCAACTACTTGCAGACAGTGTATCCCATTGAATTCATTAATTTAATTCATAGCTAAAGTGACAAAAAAAAAAAAACCCCACAAAGTACAGGTGTTTATGACAAACTATGTTATTTTGCCAACCGAGTTTACAGATAGAAGTACAAAGTACATAAGGAATTAGAGAATGAACAGAAGTTTAATCTTACAGCTGTTTCAGCCTAGCTTTGGCATGCCCCATTCTATCCGAATAGTTCTTGCCGGAATGATTATCGGATGAAATGTTGAAATGGGGTTACATGCATGAACCGCTAGGCCTGTTCAGAGATTCACAAAGGGCCAGTCAGGCAGTACTGGCAATGGCCATGCTCAATTTGTGATTTTCATGTGCCACTTGCACAGGAGCCAGCCCAGCGGCACTGGCAACGACCTCACTCAAATGTTTTTTCACGTGACACCAGCACAAGTGCCAGTAAGGCGATGCTGGTAACAAAGCGAAGCTGGTAACACCTGTGCAAAATTATACACATATACGTACAATGAGAGAGAGAGAGAGGAGGAGGGAGGGAGACAGAGAGAGAAATTACAATTTATTAATTGAACACAACTGACATAAATACTTTCCCTCTCCTCATACAGTTAAAGAAAAATATGTTCACATGTAAACACAGAGAAAGGAGTTGGGAGAGAGCAAGAGAAGCATTAACCCTTTAGTGTTTAAACTGGCCATATTCGGCCCAAATATCCTATCTATTTTAAGTTCAAAATTGGGTAGATCTAGCTCCTCATACCTATCCTATAATGTGTTCATGAAAATAGATAATCACATCATCAAAATGTCGAAACTACACGATAATGCATAATTAATTCAAAATCATGCATATGGACGAGGACAGCTGCACAAAGAAGTGTCAATCTCTAACTGTGGAGGGAATATGTGGAAGAGGTAGACCCAGGAAGACATAGGACAAGATGGTGAAGCATGATCTTCATATGTTGAGTCTCACAAAGGCAATGACAAATGATCAAGACCTTTGGCAATCTGTTGTGCTTGAGAAGACTCATCAAACCAAGTGAAATCGTAGTTGTGGACAGTGCCAGTGACATGTAAAAGGTACCCACTACATTAGAGTTTGATAACTCTAGTGCCACTACAGAATGAGATGATTAGGTATGGTTGTTTGGATGCTGGTGACAGGGACACAGAAAAGGTACCCACTACATTCTTGGAGTGGTTGACATTAGGAAGGGCATTTAGCCATAGAAACCAAGCCAAAATCACACTGGAGCCTGATACAGCTCTTTGGCTTACCTATTCCAGTCAAGCTGTCTAATCCATGCCAGCATGGAAAATAGATACTAAATGATGATGATAAGGTTGTGAATAGTTGAACATTGTATTTGACAGAGTAACCTAAATGCTAAAGTGTTAAAACGTCTGATATCAAATAAGTTAGCATTGAATCAGTGACACCAAGTATGCAGGGTTAAAACACCTCATACCCCCTGTCACCAATACCTTTGAGAAGAAGAATGGCAAAATATTGTTATTTCACTTCTAAGTGAGCACTACTTCATGAACTCCAGACAGCCGAGTCAACAACTGTGTTGAATCACTATACAAACTGTTGATGGACTTTGCCCTCAACCTATCTGTATGTAAATATAATTGAGTACAGTGGGCATAATTTACGGCTGCTAATTAATTGCTGTAGGAAAACTGTATAACTGATGAATGTTTTGGTACTTTGCAGTATGGAGTCCAGTTATTCATATATGAGACTGGAAAAATGTAACTGAAGCTTCACAGAATACTGGAAACCAATGATACTGCTTGATAATGGTGACTCTTGTTTTACTACCATCATGTGATGTCAAAACAAGGAGACACAAACACATGCACATACATAAATACATACACACAAACATATATGCATACATGTATACATACATTTATACACACACACACACACATACAGTGGGCTTCTTTTATTTGTTGTCTATGAAATCCATTCACAGGACATTAATTGGCTTTGGTTGCTGAAAGTGCTGCACAGTAGGACTGAACTTGAAACCATGTAGTTGAGAAGCCAACTTCTTAACAACGCACCCACTGTATTAGAAAAATGTGTGCATGTGTGAGTGAAAAAAAAAGAGGAAATATTGATAGGTAACACTTTCTGAGTTGGATTAAAATAGACAAAATTTCACTTTTCCAAAAGATTTATGTATAGTAGAAATTTTGGATTTTTTAAAACATTTTTAAGAAGTTGAAATAGTTTTGGTGTAACAGAATGTCTACCTCAAAATATTACTCCCAACTCAATGTTCCTGAAAGAAATGGATGGAATGATGCAAAATTTTAAATGTCTGTAAAAATGTTGACTTTTCACAGTAGAAACCTTGAAATTTCATCATCATCATCGTCGTTTAACATCTGCTTTCCATGCTAGCATGCGTTGGACAATTTGACTGAGGACTGGTGGACACCAGGCTCCAATCTGATTTGGCAGAGTTTCTACAGCTGGATGCCCTTCCTAACGCCAACCACTCCGAGAGTGTAGTGGGTGTTTTTATGTGCCACCGGTACGAGGGCCAGTCAGGCGGGTACTGGCAACGGCCACGCTCGAAATGGTGTATTTTATGTGCCACCTGCACAAAGGTCAGTCCAGGGGCACTGGCAACGATCTCGCTCGGATGTCTTACTGGCAAAGGCCACACTCAAAATGGTGTATTACATGTCACTTGCACAGGAGCCAGTCCATCGGCACTGGCAACGATCGCACTCGAAGTTTATCTAACAAATATAGAATCTAGGAAAATATCTGATCATGTGTAGATATAAGACTATGAATAATTCTCAAAATATTTGATACTTTCTGTGATGGATGTAAGTGACCAGAATTCAACATTTCTGACAAGTCTGCATATAATAAAAATTATGGAATTTTGAATATTCAAGAAGTTGAATTTTTTTCTTATTGAACAGAAGCACATTATCTTTCTAAAATCTAGTGCTGTTACTTTTGGCATTGCCATGTCAGTAATTTTAAAGCAATTTGACATTAAGCTATCCAGCTTAATGTCCAAGTTTTGATATTTTTAACAGGTAGGGTATTAATGAAAATGTTGATTTCCACATGAAAGAAGTTGAAAATTATCTATTGTAGCAAATATAGAATCCATTAGAAAAATATCTAAACATGTTTGGATGCAAAACAATATAAAATTCTCAAGATATTTGACACTGAAAACAAAATAACAAAACGCTGCATCTCTAAATCCTCTAATCCTAATCAATTTTTGACAAAAAAAAATTTAACCAAGAAAATAATTTTTAATAAAAAAGTCTATATTTTTTTAGTTTTAAGTTTTTGTAGCATATTCTTAATCTTTGAAATTCAAATCATTGAAATGTGAAGATTGCCATTTGTTTAGTCTTTTTTTTTTTAATGACATGGAAAAAAAATGTAGCATTGTGTTTAAACATGCACACAGTTTTAATATGATCTGTTGAAGAATACAATCATTATTTTAGGCCATATGTGTTTTATATGAGTGTTTGTAATTTTTTTAGGCTTCCCAGATATTTTTATTTCCCTATTGTTTTTCTGGTGTCAAATAGAGGAAGTAGACTGCTTCTTATTCATTAAAGATACACCAATAACTGAGGAATGTATTATTACACAGAAATTTATAAGAACAACTGTCATAGGGTAACCGTTTTTGAAGCCAACTGATTGCATTTATGTCTTTAACAACAAATATATGTAACAAGAGACTTATCAATTTGTTACTGTGTACACTAAATGGCAATTCTACTGCTTATTGCACTATTGTTTTTCTCTTTAATGACAAGATTCACTTCAATTTCCATATGTTTTGATTATCTGATTTTATTGGTGTTATCTTTTCTTCTTTTTATATTTTGATTTTACACACCCTGGTAGAGATTTTGCTTATTAATTGCATGGATAAGCTCAATTAATCGAAGTTGTTATAGAACGTGTAATTCCCTGGCACATAGCTTAGTGGTTAGAGGTATTCAGCTCACGATCATAAGTTTATGAGTTCAATACCTGTTCATTTGGCAAAAATGAGTTGTACCTGTATTTCAAAGGGCCAGCCTTGTCACACTCTGTGTCACACTGAATCTCCCTAAGAACTATGGTAAGGATATGCATATCAGCAGAGTACTCAGCCACTTATGTGCTAATTTCATGAGCAGGCTGTTCCATTGATCAGATCGACTGGAACCTTTATTCATCATAATCAATGTAGTGCCAGGTTTGTGGAACATTCTCCTAAGGTACTTCACTTCAATCATACTGTCATTTGTTTTAGTTGTTGTTTTGTTTGTTTGTTTTTTGGGGGTGGGGGTTTGGAAGATGCTGTGTCCAGAGCATTTGCAGGCCACCCTTCAAGACTGGTTAGGTTGATGATGTTCAAAAAGTGAAAGTCAATGATATTGAATGAGAAGAATTTCAAGGGGATGACATTTGGAGGATTAAGGATTGGATTTTGTATAGTAATTATGATGTAACCTGGCGAGGACAGACAGAATATGAATGATGAAGAGAGAGATGAGTGTGTTGGAGTGTGCAGCTCCATGCCAACTAGTCTGATGGACGTTTTTGGATGTAGTCTAAGATGTTTATCTGAACAGCAGCACCATCCCAGATGTGACAGCAGTTTTTCAATGTGATTTTCACTTGAGTTTTACATATTGTACACAACTGCTAGGAGCTGAAGTATATGGTGGTTTTAAAAATGTAGACTAGTCTTCAGGATGCAGTTTTTGCTATGCTATAGATGTAAAGTTACCAGGTCATATCAGTACTTGGGAAGTCTAACATTTGTAGCTATTTAAAAAGTTTTGGGAGCATGTTGCTCATGACTAGTGGAAAGGTCCAACAGTGTTACTTGTTGTTTTTATGCATGTAGTGATTGTCTCTTTGTGTTGTTTGAAGGAAATTAGATCCATAAGACATCATTACAGGATGTTTTCAAGGTTTCTGTTCATGAAGGCAGTGCAAGTTTGTCGTGAGGTATTTAGATTGCATGTGGATGGCACTAGAAAGTGGAAGTTTTGGGACTAATGATGAATGATGTCATCTGTATAATAGTGAATGTTAGCAGAGGTGAGAGCAAGTTGGTAGTTGATATACAAGAAGGAAAGTGTGGGGATACAAAGCCAAACCTAAGGATAAATCAGAACTGATAGAATTTCAGAGAAGGCTTCATACTTAAAAATTGTTATTATCAACATACAAAAGGAAATTGATTGGTAGGGACAGATTATAGATTTCTGATATATTGAGGATGTTAGTGATCAATAGTTTTTGTTAATACAGGTCATTCCAGCTCAGATGGTCTGTTCAAACTTGTCCTACATTTCCAAAGGGAACTTTACCATTTTTTTTTTTTCAAGTAGAATTCATGGTGAAGGAAGTATATATACTGGCCCTTCCAATATGCAGTTGAATCTATAGAATAATAATGGTTTGGGTAAAGACTAAATGTAACTTTTTTACTTTTAATAATACATCACCCCCAAAACTGATGCAACTCTGGTACACTTGCAACATTTCTTAGTGTAGAAAACTACAAAAATTAATACTTGAATGTAGTCTGCTGACCAAATAACTTCTTTAATTCAAAATCTTTTAAAGTTTTGTTCATGAACTAATATAAATACATAAAATAAGTTCAGTTCATAAGATAAGTGCATGAACTAATATAAATACATAAAATAAGTTACGAATCACTTTTGGTCTATTTTTGCATGAGTTGAATGTATTCACATGTTCTCTTTCTCCTCTAGGTATTACAATGTTAAAATCTATTCTATTTACAAGTGAGATAGGGTGGTAGACCAGCTGTGCAATTAAATAACTTGACACACGTTTTTCTTCAATGTGCACTGAAGATTTTTGCAGCCACTTTCACTTATTGATTTTTGTTCCAAAATCAGGCCTGACGTTTTTTTTCCCCAATCCTTATCATAACACTAAGTCCTCCTTCTGTCTGTCTGTCTGTATGTATGTATATAAAAACATCTATAAATACATATGTACATATATATATATATGCACACACATTTATATATGAATATATATATATACACACACACACATATATACATACATATATATATAATTATATATATACATATATATATATACATACATATATATATGTACATACATATATACATACATACATATATATATATATATATATATATATATATATATATATATATATATACATACCTACTTCTTTTACCCCTTTTCATTTTCCTGGGAACCCACTTCGACACCTTTTCTTATCCAATCTTTTATTACTTTCTTCAGACATTCTGACTGTTACATAACCACCAGATTTTTTTACTAGTCTTATCACTTTACGCTTTTTCTACTATTTTATTTCTTTTTTCATTTTTTATGCCAGCATAGAAAATGGATGCTAAATGATGATAATAATATTTTTGCAGTTTATTTTTCATCGGTGTTTTTTTGTTTTTTTTCTTAAACACTACATTCCTCTTACTTTCTTATTCTTTTCCTCTTCACGTCTGCCACACACTTTTCCCCATGCCTTCCTCTTACATACAATACAATACAATTACACCTACACACCATCTTCCAACATCCCAACTCTCCTACAACACTAGTCTTCCACACTTGAACTCCTCCATACACCGGCATATACCACAAGAAACCACATGCACCCCATACCACAACATGCACACACACTCCATCCCTTATGGCTATCTCTTTACAAGGACCTCTTCTTATATGTGCATACACCACTCCACTTCTTCTCTTCGTCTCTCCCTTCCATAAAACTACATTCCCATCTGGCCCCAACCTTTTTTCTTATCTATTTCAAACTGCCTTTTCTTCTTTATATTTTTCCACCACCTTTAATCATTCTTTTATTTTTTCTGATGAATGACCAGCATCTGAAACGTCAAAATCCTTTCCCTTCATTTTAAGCATTAAACTACTACAGTTGTTAAAACTTATCGCAAAGGGTTTTTAATCAAATATTTACACGCTATTATTTATAGCTTTATTTTGCTTTGAGATCCACTGTTTCAAAAACAGATTACTTCATGTTCTTTTGAAGTTTATAGTTTCTTACGATATCAACAATGATTGTCACAATCTGAGTTGCCTCCAGTTGAAAGCTACAGCTCCCCAACACTAGTTGCTTGTACATGTTATTTGACCTAATCTTTACAGCTGGATACCCTTCTTAACATCAACCACTTTACAGAATGTATGGGCTGATTTCCTCATGGAACCAGCATTTGAAGAGTCGAATAGCTCTTGGTGAGACAGAAGTATAAGGACCTCATTAACCTACACTTGTCTATCAATCAACAAACAGTCCAGATATGCTTTGCTGAGGATTGTGAACAAATGACACCATCTATATGAACAGTGAGTTTTCGTTTACAATCAGTATGCATGTCAAGGGAATGTGTACTCTCTTGCATGCACATGCACGCACGCACACACACACACACACACACACACACACCAGGCTTCTTCCATTCTCTATCTATCAAAGTTTACTCACAAGATATAGTAGATGACACTAGCAACAGTGTCTATGTTGTGCAGAGTAATCTCCAAACCACATAGTTCCAAAGTAGAATTGTTAACCTCACAGCCAGTTTCTGTTGGCTAATTCCACTCATATGGAATTTGTCAGCTCAGAGTTATAGAGAAAGTTACCTTCCCACCGTACCACACAGCAAGAATTAATGCAAAACCACCTGGTTGCAAAACTAACTTCTAAAGCACATGACCTATTGCTGTGCTTAAAAGTATTTGTATATTTAGTGGTTTGTCTGTGAGTAATATGCAGAGTTACCTTAAGTGTATACAACAAAATGTCCATTTAACATAATAGAGATTTGTTATCATTGTTGAGAGAAATTAGTTTTACAGCAATATTACAGCATTCATTCTAAAAAAACATAATAAAATTTCAGATGGAATGCTAATTGTTGAAATAGTGATATAACTTTGTATTTATCACCAGACAGGAAATTAAAGTTTAACCTCAAGTGGATTTAATTTAAATGATGATAATTCTGAGAGAAATCAATTTACCTTTATCAAGAATATTGACTTTGTTATTAAAAGTTTTTACATTTAAACCAAAGAGTTGTGAGGTTAGATCTCAAGATCTTGGGCCTCGTGATTGAGATGACAATCTATCAAGACAGATTGAAGATATGCTATCCCACTGACCTTTTCATCTTATACAAATAAATATGAAGTTTATATTGATACATGTAAATTAGCATTTAGCTTAATTATCAAAATGTGATGGTTTCATCCTATTCTTTTATTCTTTTCTTTTACTCTTTTACTTGTTTCAGTCATTTGACTGCGGCCATGCTGGAGCACCGCCTTTAGTCGAATCAAATCGACCCCAGGACTTATTCTTTGTAAGCCTAATACTTATTCTATCGGTCTCTTTTTGCCGAACCGCTAAGTTACGGGGACCTAAACACACCAGCATCGGTTGTCAAGCGATGTTGGGGGGACAAACACAGATACACAACATATACACACATACATATATATATACATATATACGATGGGCTTCTTTCAGTTTCCGTCTACCAAATCCACTCACAAGGCTTTGGTCGGCCCGAGGCTATAGTAGAAGACACTTGCCCAAGGTGCCACGCAGTGGGACTGAACCCGGGACCATGTGGTTGGTAAGCAAGCTACTTACCACACAGCCACTCCTGTGCCTGAGTGAAATAAATGAATTGCATCTACCTTCCAAACAGCCAAATCTTTCTTATGAGAGGATATCCTTCTCCTCCTCATCATCATTATCATTTTAATGCCTATTTTTCTATGTTTGCATTAGTCAGACAAAACCTGTTGAGGCAGATTTTCTATGACCTGATACTCTGACTGTTGTCAATTTTCAAGTTTTTACCTAATTTTGTTTTCATTCAGAATGCAAATTTTAAGACAAAGGAAGATATACATATCATATGTGTGTGTATGCATGTGTATGTTTATGTGCATGTGTGTGTGTAAGCTCACAAAAGGCTTCTTAAAGTTTTTGTCAACCAATTTCATTTACAAAGCATTGATCAAACCATGGCTATAGTAGAAAACATCAGCTAACAGTACCCCACATAGTGGAAACAAACCCCAAACCTTGTGATTCTCAAATGAACTTCTTAACCATATTAAAACTTCTGCACCAAAATGTGCATAAAATGCATGAAAGAATATACAAATCATCTAGTATCTGATTTACAACTACATTTCTCAGTTATCTGTCCACAATATCAAATAAATCAATATCTTTTCTCTTCTCAAGAATTTTTTGTAGTGGAATATGTGTTTATTCATTCATTAAATGTCCATTTTTCCATGTTATCATGGGTTGGAAAAGGACTTACTTCAGGCAGGTTTTTACTACTGAATGCTTTTTGTGTCATCAACATGTACCTGCTTTTCAAATAAGAGATCCTCACAAGCTCAGACCAACTGGACATAATGTCAACAAGGACTATAAATATGATATTACCATTTCACTGTAACAAGTAAAGCAGTATAATGTCAATATTCATACACACACACACACACTGCATATATACATATATATATATATATATATATATATATATATATATATATATATATATAATTATAATAAGGGCTTAGAAAGAAATTTTCTAGCCAATATGCTGAGAAATAGATGCTGAATCACCTCACCACTCAAAGAAGTCACAAACACGTGACTTCTTTGAATGGTGAGATGATTTAGCATGTATTTCTCAGAATATAGGCTAGAAGTTTCTTTCTAAGCCCTTATTATAATTAAACATATAATTTCATCTTAATCAGTTCCCTTTTATATGCTGCCACTGATAAAACTATTTAAAAAAAGTTTTATCCTCTGTTATTATATACATATATATATATATATATATATATATATATATACGGTTTAGATATAGATTCAAGGCTTGAATATGGTACTTATGCGAAGGCACCCGAATATCACATCCCAAAAGGATGGGTGATTAAAATCAAACAATAAGCAACACGGATTTCAAAAGTAATTGCAGTACGCACGTTTCATGCTACTTCAATTTATTTAAGTAATGTGAGCATTACCTTAAATGCAATATGAAGAGCAATCTTCAGCTGCACGAAAAAATGCAGAAAAAAGACATATTACAAATGTGGCAACATATTAAAACCAAGTGGGAGAGAGCATACATAAAATCCAAATGTGAGGAAGAATATATAAGTCCATCTTGACATATATATATATATATATATATATATATATATATTGACAATATGAAAATAAGAATTACTCTGATAATTCAATAATTATATATCACCTTTAAGACCAGCAGATGTTTCAATTGCACCAATTAGTAAACATTGCAATTGCAACCCTACTGTAAAACGATGCAATATATGTAAAATAATTATTACCAATAGAAGCAGCATTAATACCAACAGGTAATATTTATCCCCATTTAAAAGTGGAGAAGTGTTTGTGTGAGTGTACGTGTGTATGTGTGTATGTATACATACATATGCAATAGGCTTCTGCACAGTTTCCACCTACTGAATTCATTCACAAGGCATTGGTTTGCTCAGGGCTGTAGTAAAAGACATTTGCTTCCAGTACTGCATATTGGGAGTGAACCCAAATCCATATAGTTGCAAAGTGAACTTTTTAGTCAAACAGGTATGTCTGTGCTAGTATTCTGAACAAATGTTTTTATTAAAACATTACACTTGTAAGTTAATCTCACCAATGAAAATTCATCTCCAATTATGCAGAATAATGTCAAGCGATTGATACCACTGTTATACTTTCTCTCCTTTCTAAACAACATCTGTTGTTAAAGAAAGTAACATGCTTACTCTTCTGTATAAAAGTCTACTTGTATTTTGAGAGAATAATTTTGCACAGTTTTTCACCTATATAAATTAGATTGTGTCAAGTTAAGCTGATTTTTTGAAAAATTGATTTACTAAATCATAGGAATAAAGCTTATCTCCTGGATGAACACTTTTGTTAGCAGTTAACTTATACCTTCAAGAGAAGAAATTACCATGGATATCTTAATAATATAGTTTATCTCCTGCATGAATGCATTTGTAAATAGTCAAGTTTGAGAGAATGTTATCTCAGAGATATAGCTTCTTTCCTATATGAATATGTTTAGTAGTTGTTAAGTGACTATCCATAAAGATTGATTTACCGCACATATCACAGTGATAGTCTCTCGCCAGTACAAATGCATATTTGTTTAGACATGCTACATATTCCAGAGAATCTACATTTACCATGTAATATATACATGTATATAGTTAAGATAGTACTTTGAGAGAATAATTTACCATAGATATCAGTGATATGGCTTTTCATCTGTATTAATATGTTTGTGAGAAGATGAGAAAACAGTTGAAAAGAATGATTTACCATTGATAACACAGTGGTATAGTTTCTTTCCACTATAAATAAGTTTGTGAGTGGTTATTTCACCACTTCCAGAGAATTATTTACTAAAGATCATCGTCATCATCATTTAATGTCCATTTTTCATGCTGGCATAGGTTGCACAATAGGAGCTGGCAAGCCAGAGAGCTGCACCAGGCTCCAATTGTCTGTTTTGGCAAGGATTCTATTGCTGGATGCCCTTTCTAACACCAACTGCTTTACTTTTGGGAATAGTTAAATTACTATCAATAGGAAATAATTCACCAAAGACATCACAGTGATATAATATCTCTCCTATATGACTATGCTTGTAAATAGTTCAGTTATCACTTTCAGAGAATGGTTTAGCAAATATATCACAATAATATGGTTTTCTCTGTTGTTTTAATAATCTGGTTCTCAATTCATTTTCCATAATCTTCTTCTGTCTACTCATTATGTGAATATTTTTCTTACACTAGGTTTTATATTTAATTCCTAACAAACATTTCATTACCTATCTTCCCATAAACCTTGATTTCAGCAAACAGTTACTCATAAAATAAATTATTAAGATATTATAATTTTTGGTGAATAATTATTTCAAGCTAGTTTACAAAACTCTGTTTCTTAATAAAGAAAAAAGTAAAACCTCTTCATCAATCATATCCACAAGTGAAATTTCTTGAAAAGCAACTGGTCATATTTCATGGTAAATTTGTTCATAAGTAATTGGAATGCAAATTCTTCAAATTATCTCAGACAGTGAAATAGAGAAATTTTGCAAGTAATCTAAGTTCACAGTGAACATTTCAGATTAATTCATCCATAGATTGATACAAATAGCATTACTAGATCTTTAAAAGAAGATACTGTTGATTTGTATTCAAAATATATCTTTAACCCTTTAGCATTTTAAACCAGTCATATTGAGCCAAAATATTCTACCTGTTTTATGTTCAAACTGGCCAGATCTGGTCTCTCACACCTACCTATAATGTCATCCTAAAAATAAACAATCACCTCATCAAAATCTCAAAGCTACTAGATAAAGCATAATTAATTCAAAACAATCTTATAATAATTCTGCTGGTCATTCCATTACTTAGTCCATTGGTAATGATTAGAGAAAAAGAGGGAGAGAGAAAAAGAGGGTGAGTGAAGCATCCATGATCTAAGGTAGAGGGAATGTAATTGTAACCCTTTCGCATGATTAGTTGAAGGAAAAGAGAGGTGAAAGAAAAAGGAGAGAGAAAAAGAGGATAAGGCAAAGAGTGAGATAGAAAGTGGGAGAAAGAAAAAAAGGAGAGAGAAAAAGAGGGAGAGAAATGCATTCATGATGTGACGTAGGGGGAGCATAATATTTATTACGGGGTTAAAAAACTTAGTTGAAGGTAGTGATGATATAAAGGAGGAGAGTTAAATGTATAATTTTAGTAGAGGGGTGATGTTCTAATGGTGAGGTTGAAGAAAGGGCAGAGAGAAGTGATGGTGGTGCTGGTGATGATGGTGGTGGTGCAAGTGGTAGTGGAGATGGAGGTGGTGGAGGTGACAATGGTGATTGGATAGTGAAAAGTATAATTTTTTTAATTGAACTACCGTAAACACCCATGCAACTTATGCACTTCTTTTGCAAAAATAAAAATAAACTTTAGGGGGTGCATAAATTACATGAGTTGATCGTTTCCAGAATTTTTTTAGAATTTTTTTTTTTGTTAAAAAAAGACATACAGAATGTAAACATTCGTACTGGAAGTTGACTCACTTAATGGGCTTAAATATAATGAAGTTGACTTTTATTTCTGCTGGATGGTATAATGCTTACTTTTTCTGTATAAATTTATTAAAACCATTAAGTAGTTAACTACTTTTTGAAGTCTGACATAAATGCTGGTAATCACGTTCTGGGCCATATTTTACATATTTTACTCGGTTGAGTAAAGTGTCATCCAAGCTGATATTTATTGGTAATTAAACTTAATTTGCAACACCTGTGTGTATTTATCAGCTTCGTTTTTTGTTGATAATTCTTAACAACTTTCCCTGTGTATGCATGTCTGTGAGTGTATGTGAGAGAAAAGGGAAGCACATGTGTACATACATAAATGTACACATGTGTATAGAAATACACACACACACACACACACACATATACAAATGTACATTAAGGAATAATATATATATATATATATATATATATATATATATATATATATATATGGGAGAATTTACGAAAAAAACAACAACAGACGAGGACAGGTGGTGTAAACAACAAAAGGATGTATTAGTTTAACGCTCGGGAATAGAGAAAGTCTTTAACGTTTCGAGCTATGCACTTCAACAGAAAGAAATAAGGAGAGAAACAAGGAGAAAAAAATATTTAAATGTCGTGGTCAGCGATCTATCATATATATATATATATATATATATATATATATATATATATTTATATGTATGTATATATAAATATATATTATACATATATATATATAGTCAATCCAAACATGAACAAGCAAGAAAAAACAACAATGTGAGGATGTGGAATAAGTACAGTGTTATTCGATGCTCAGGAAAGGAAAGAAAAGAAAGAGGATTTCATGCTTTGAGTGGAGCTTTTCATCAGAAATATAGATAAAGTCCAAAGAAGGGAAGATGGAGAAAGAAAATCGCCAACGATATACATGCAGTCGCATGTTGAAATGACTGGAAGAGAATGGGTGAAGAAAAAGTTCTTTCTAAGACAGGAGAGTGCAAGAGAAGGAGGTATGTGCATGCATGTAGGTGTGTGTGTGTGTGTGTGTAATGATAGCATGTGTATGTGCATGTGTGTGTAATGATAGCACGTGTATGTGTGGCTGTGGTTGTTTATGTATGTGTATGGTTGAAATTACCTAAGCAAACAAGTCTGTAGTGGGGGTGGTTGCTCTGAGAGTGTAGCACCTAGAATAAGAATAGCCTGGGCAAAGTTCAGGGAACTTCTACTTCTGCTGGCAACTAAGGGCCTCTCACTCAGAATGAAAGGTAAACTGTATGATGCATGTGTGTGAACTGCCATGGGCCATGACTGCTGAGGATATGTGTAGGCTTGAAAGAAATAAAGCTAGTATGATCCACTGGATTTGTAATGTCAGTGTGCATGCACGACAGAGTGTGAGTACTCTGAGAGAAAAGTTGGGCATAAGAAACATTAAATGTGGTGTGCAAGAGAGACGACTGTGCTGGTATGTATGGATGAGGACAGTTGTGTGAGGAAGTGCTACATCCTAACTGTGGAAGGAACCTGTAGAAGAGGTAGAGCCAGGAAGACATGGGATGAGGTGGTGAAACATAACCTTCAAACATTGGGCCTTCAAACATTGCCTCACAGAAGCAATGACAGGAGACCAAGACCTTCAGAAATATGTTGTGATTGAGAAGACCCAACATCTAAAGTGAGACCGAAGTCATAGCCAATGCCAGTGTTTCATGTCTGGCCCATTCAAGAGTACCCTTGATGCATCAAGCAATATGATATGCTTGAGAAGACCTGTTGAGTCAAGTAAAACCAAAAATCATAGCTGTAGCCAGTGCCCCCTGACTGGCTCCCATTCTGGTGTAATGTAAAATGCATCATCCAAATGTGGTCGATGCCAGTATCCCCTGACTGGCTCCTGTGCCAGTGGCACATAAAAAGCACTATCCGAACTTGATCAATGCCAGGGCCACCTGACTGGCTCCCATGCCAGTGGCATGTAAAAAGCACCCACTACACTCTCAGAATGGTTGGTATTAGGAAGGGCATCCAACTGTAGAAACATTGCCAGATCAGATTGGCGCTTGGTGTAGCCACTGGCTTTCCAGACCTCAGTCAAATTGTCCAACCCATGCCAGTTTGGAAAATGGATGTTAAACAATGATGATGACAGCTATTGTTTGCTTACAATTTGTGAAATAATACTGCGGTTATTTCCAGTTAATCTCACACAGTTACATGGAGACACACAAATACACAGTCTCATTCAGTTAAGTACACATACAAACACTTAAACACAGTCTCATACAGTTACACGTATGCACCCCCCCCCACACACACACACACACCATAAGACAATCAGTGTCATATTTTTCATTTACTTATTTTTATTGGAACGCTAATGGTGAGAGAAGAGGAGGGTATGTCAAGTGGGTAAAGTGGACTGACATCATCGAGAGAAGGGGAGGGTATACCGAGTGAGGAAAACAGATTTTATTTATATAGAAGACAACACAAATACTTTGCAATTTAATAGCTTTTAATGTGATAACTGTTAAACAGAAATTATTTTTATTTAATGAAAATTTAATAAAATCTAACCATAAGTAAGTAAAATTATACTAAATACAACTAAATTGAAAACCTTTTTCCTTTGACCATATCAGCAATTTTGGAAACTTTTGGGTGCGAATTTTATAAGTATAAGTTTTTATTAACAATTTTTTATCTAGAAAATTACCTGTGTAAATTACACAGGTGCACAAATTACATGGGTTTTTTATGGTAAGTTTTTAATATCTCCTATCACTTAATGTATGCGCATAAGTACAATTCCATGAAATATTCATGCTTATTGAAGTGGCAGATATATGTAATTTAACTAAAGGTTGTATCATATGTATGGGATATTTTCTTTTTGTTTATGGGGAAAATGAAAAATAAGAGTGAATATATATTTTATGAATGCTGAGTATTAAGTTTATAAAATTGTGCATAAATTATATAAAGTGTATATACAAAGTGCATTAAGTAATCATTGTATTCCAATTTCTTTCACTTTTCAAGAAATTGAAAGTAACAGATGAGCGTCTATCTTTCCATACAGACACAACACAGTCTATGCTTTCAGGTCTTTTGGATAAAGTTTTCAGAAATAACCCAATGGGTTTACCATTTATTTCATGAAATATTCACGGGTCCCATTAGTAAGAATAAATAAGCATTACTTTTGATAGAATAATATGAATGTTAAAGGGTTAAAAGATTATACTGTTAATGCATTATTTAAAAGATAATGTCATCTGATTATTCTGGTCAACAAAATTAAATGTATTTTACTCATTATGAATGCAAACCAACTTTTTTAGACTAATTTTTCATGCTGATTGCAAAATTTCACTCTATTTGTATGCAGCACATATCAATTTTTCAGTAGATACATGCAAATATTTACATATTTGTATGTATGAAATCATTAACATAATAAATAAGGAGATATTATTTTTAAAAAGCGAATGAGTTTATTGAGTTAAAAATCATGACTATCATTGTACAAAGAGTGAATACACAAAAAATAGGTCAGACAAAACAGACAAAGTTAGAACAACAGAGTTAGAAACATTGTGATTTGGATTTCCTGTGGTGCTCCTGATCTGGATGATCACAGTAAAGTGACCAGCAATAGCCAGCCAGCATACTGTCATTCTAGAAGCCTTGGTACCGTTTCTCCATAGCACTAATGTCCTGGTGAAATCTTTCACCATGTTCATCAGGCACTGCTCCAAGGTTATCTGCAAAGAAATCCAGATGGGAGTCCAAGGAGTGAACTTTCAGTGACAAACGACAACCCATTGCTGAGTAACATTTCAGAAGATTCTTGATGCCATCCATGTAGTCAATTGCCTTCTTGTTGCCCAAGAAATTCTTACAGATCCAATTGAAAGCATTCCAGGCTGGCAGTTTCAGTTCATCCAGTGTTGTCTTGAAGTCGACATCTTTAAGTACTTCTCTAATTTGGAGTCCAACAGAGATACCCTCTTTCAACTTCACTTGTGTGAATTTTGGAAACTTTTTTACAATATACTCAAGCCCTCTGGTATTTCTCTTCCCTAGTGTCTTTACAAACTGTTTCGTCAGTCCAAGCTTTATGTGCAAAGGAGGCAATAGGACATTACATGGATCTACAAGAGTCCTGGCTGGTATGATGTTCTTGTCTGCCAGTTTGATTCTAAATGATGTCTGTCAGTTGCCCAACTATCCCATAGACACAAGAAACAACTGTATTTTGTGAAACCTGACTGCATTCCCATTAAGATTCCAATGACTTTTAAATCTCCACATATTTTCCATTAGTATCTTTCATTGGCAATGGCATGAAGTAAAAGTTCCATATTCTCATATGATTCATGAAGATGAATGGAGTGTGCAATAGGAATGGAAGGCTTCAAATTACTATTATGTGGAAGTACAGCTTTTAAACTACGTTTTGTAGAGTCAATAAACAAATGCCACACTGTGGGATCATGATTTTGTGATAAACATTTGAAAAGTCCACTGATGTTACTGCAAAAGTAAAGCAGGCCTTCAACAGAAAAATACATTTGTAGCACCACATTTCTCTGCTAAAAATAAGTTATATGAACACCGTGCTCTAGCAGATACTTCTCCTTCAGTCTTGATGACTACAGTTCTGCTTTATCTTTTGAGAGGGATAGGTCTCTGACAAGGTCATTCAGTTCAGCTTGGGAAAACCTCTGAGGTCAAAAGCTATCGTTAACAGCCACATAATCTTCCTCAGCAGCACTATCGTGACAACCAGCATCATAATCTGATGTTTCAACACCGTCTTCTGTGGAACTGGAAGTGGCGGACTTCCATTGTGAGGTAGAATCCATTGCAGAATCCAAATTGGGATACACAATTGTGTGTTTATCCTTCATAGAAAATCCTGTGACATTTACTTTGCCAAAATAACAGTCATCGAAATGGTCTTTCAGCTCCCTTCATATCATTGGAAAGGCAAAAGGCATGGACTTATTATTATTGAACCAGTCAGATAAGCCATTTGAGCAAGCTGAGCAGATAAAATGTGGTGCCCATAACTTGTCCTAATCTCCCAGAGGACAGTCAAAGTATAGCTTATAAATCTTCTTGATCTCTGGTGTTATTGTACGTTTTTGAGCTTTCACAATAAATTGTCCACAGACATAGCAAAACACATCAGGGCAATTTCTACACTGTCTTGACATTGTTAACACTGTAAAACCAGAAAGGAAATAAATACAAACAGTTGTACTTATATTGAATTTGTGATAATAATATATTTCATCAGACCAATTATGACTGGACAATTTGAGATATTGAAATACCTTTTTCATTAGACAAAACTTGATTGGTTAATTTAAGAAGATGAAATATTGCATCTGAATTATGCAGCAATGAATAATGTAGTTTATTTTAAAGGTATGTTTCCATGATGTAAATGAAATACATGTATACATGTTATTAATTGAAATTTCTATATCAAAAAATTTCTTATCATGAAAACAGTACATGATGTCAAAAAACTAATTGTATATTTGAAATCAGCATTAAAAACTACACTAAGTATACCTTGATATATGCTTGATGAAAAATACTTGTTGATCAGTGTTATCTAAAAAATAAGTATTCAAAGATAAGGATTCTTAAAAGGTGAAACTTCAACTGTGGGAGTTTTCAGCATTTCTATACTGATAAACTGTAGATATAAACAAATGAACTTTACTGTTTCATTTTTTGTTAAAAACTACTTGATACAACCTTTTGAGAAGTTTCAGGTTTGTAAACTCAAGATATATCTTCAGATTATGTACCTAGTATAAAAACTAAACAAAGTGAGCACAAAATTCTTTCTTCAGTGACATTCATCCTTGCTTGGTTGTAAATTGCAGCAAAGCTATAATCAATAGTATTCCAATTATGACCATCCCATCTTTTATATAAACAGGGCATTTAGGATTACATCATTAGCCAACATGCCCTTCCTTAATAAGACGACAGTAAGTAGGGTATGATTTGAAGGAGATTTTGCTGCTATTTCTAACAGACTAAGCAATCACACAGAGCAGGAGTTGGCAACCTTTCTTGTGAAATGGGCCACATGAAATGTGGCTCATCATCAGGTAGGCTCCACCACGAAAAACATTCTAATATGATCACTATTTCTAAACAATAACAACAACAACAACAACAACAACAACAACAATAATAATGATGATGTACTGAGAAGAGCAATATCGCTGTGAAAACAACATCCATTCATGAATTTATTTATTTATTAATTTCTTTACATACATATTTTACCTGTGAATTTGCATGTGTAAACTGGGAATGCATACAATGAGCTTCTCTGCCCTAGGTGTATGGAAAACACTCGGCGGGAAATGGAAGAAAATTTGAAGAAAGAAGAAAAAAAAAAACGTAATAATAATAATGATAATAGTGGTTTCAAATTTTGCCACAAGGGCAATAATTTTGGGGGAAGGGATGAGTTGATTACATTGACCCCAGTGTTCAATTGGTACTTATTTTATCATCCCCGAAAGGATGAAAGGTAAAGTCAACCTCGGCAGAATTTGAACTCAGAATGTAGCAGCAGACGAAATATTAAATACTACTAAGCATTTTGCCTGGCATGTTAACAATTCTGTCACCTTGCTGAATAATAATAATAATAATAATAATAATAATAATAATAATAATAATAATAATAATAATAATAATCCTTTCTGCTTTAGGCACAAGGCCTGAAATTTAGGGGAAGGGATTAAGTCAATTACATCGACTCAAGTGCATAACTGGTACTTATTTTATCGACCCCAAAAGGATGAAAGGCAAAGTCAACCTCAGCAGAATTTGAACTCAGAACATAGCAGCAGATGAAATACTGCTAAGCATTTCGCCCAGCATGATTCTGCCATGTCTTCTACTACAGTCTCAGGCCAATCGAACCCTTGTGATTGAATTTGCTAAACCCTTGTGATTGAATTTGCTAAATGGAAACTGAAAGAAGCCCATCTTATATATACGTGTGTGTGTGTGTGTGTGTGCGTGTGTATGTGTGTGTGTCTTTGTCCCCCACAACTACCTGACAACTGGTGTTAGCATGTTTACCTCCCTATAACTAAGAGATTCAGCAA